>NC_134353.1:798309676-798474676 GCF_048569485.1 Anomaloglossus baeobatrachus | reverse complement strand
ACAAGAGCATTGGCAACTAATCTGGCCGCCATCCCCTTACTAACCATCAACACTAGAAGTAACCGAGGGGTGAACTAACATCCTGTACACCGCGAACCCAGCCGGAGAACTAGCTATCCTAAAGGAAGGAAAGATGAATAACTCTCTGCCTCAGAAAATAGATTGCCAAAGAATAGCAAGCCCCCCACATTCAAAGACTGCGGTGATAAAGGAAAACACAATACACAGATAGATGATAGGATTAGCAAAAGGTGAGGCCCTACTGACTAAATAGGACAGGATAGGAAAGGGACTGATGGTGGCCAGAGAAAAACTCTACAAAAATCCAAAAACCTGATAGTACAAAAAGCCCTCAGATCACTAGATCTGAACTCCGTCCTATACCAGGCCCTCTTGTCATACCAATGAACAGAAAGCAGGAACCATTACAAATTCAAGAAGCAACAAACACATGGACTTATAGGAGCAATACTCCAAACATAGCTGCAGGGAGCTTCCCAGCTAAGCAACTGAGAGGGAAGATCCCTGCATGCAAATAAACTGACAATAACCACAGTAAATGACAAACTCAGATAAGAGCAAAAAGAACCAAACAACAAAAAAAGAGCCAAGCACTTATCTGGGGAGATGTGGTCTGGAGCAGGATGAAGCAGGCTGGTGAACAAAGAACAACTGACATCCGGCATAGCCTGCTAGCAGACCAGGGTTTAAATAGGCAGAGAGTTAGCAATGGAAACACCCATTTCTCAACACACCTGGTCTCTGTCCAAACCATTCCTCGCCACAAGAGGGAACCTCACAGCAGCAAAAGCATAACTGACATTCACAACAGTACCCCCCCCCCCGAGGAGGGGTCACCAAACCCTCACCAACGCCACCGGGTCGCTCAAGATGAGCATGATGGAAGGCGCAAACCAACCTGTCCGCATGAATGTCAGAAGCCACAACCCGAGAGTTATCCTCCTGCCCATAACCCTTCCATTTCAGAAGGTACTGAAGCTGTCGCCTACTGCGACAGCAATACAGAATTTTTTCAACCTCATACTCCAGATCCCCTTGTACCAAAACAAGGTCAGGAGGCGCTGCTGCAGGAACTGTTGGCTCCACATGTCTCTTCAACAAGGACTTATGGAAGACATTGTGAATCTTAAATGACACAGGCAGGGTCAAACGGAAAGATACAGGGTTGATAATCTCCGAAAACCTATAAGGTCGAATAAATCTGGGCTTAAATTTAGGAAATGGAACTCTCATAGGAATATTTTTAGAGGACAACCACACAATGTCCCCCACTTTAAACCGGGGACCAATAGTCCGACGCCGGTTGGCAAATTTCTGGGCAGATTCTTGGGATTGAAACAATTTATCCACTACCTGCCCCCAAATCTGCTGCATTCTGTTTACCACCGAATCCACCCCTGGACAGTCAGACGCCTCAAGCTGCCCCGAGAGGAACCTGGGGTGATACCCAAAATTGCAGAAAAATGGGGACACCAATGTGGTAGAGCTAGCTCTATTGTTAAGGGCAAATTCAGCCAAAGGCAAAAACGAAACCCAGTCATCCTGATCCACAGAAACAAAACACCGTAAATAGGTCTCCAGGGTCTGGTTAGCCCTTTCAGTCTGACCGTTGGTCTGAGGATGAAACGCAGAGGAGAAAGACAGCTGAACACCCAATTTGGAACAAAAAATCCTCCAAAATCTGAATACAAACTGCACCCCTCTGTCAGAAACAATGTTTTCGGGAATACCATGCAAACGAACAACATGTTGGAAAAACAAAGGCACCAACTCTGATGAAGACGGCAACTTAGATAGGAGAACCAAGTGGACCATCTTGGAGAATCTATCACTGATCACCCAAATCACAGTCATTTTCTGAGAGACGGGAAGCTCTGAAATAAAATCCATAGAGATGTGCGTCCAAGGTCTCTTAGGTACCGGCAAAGGCAATAATAGCCCACTAGAACGTGAACAACAGGGCTTGGTCCTAGAACAAACTCCACATGACTGCACAAAACTACGGACATCCCGGGACAGGGAAGGCCACCAAAAAGAGCGGCTTATAAGATCCCAAGTACCAAAAATGCCATGATGACCCGCCAAAACAGAGCAATGAACCTCAGAGACAACTCGGTCTCTCCATTGGTCCGGGACAAACAGTTTCCCCGTAGGACATCTCTCAGGTTTATCCCCCTGAAATTCCGCCAGTGCCAACCGCAGATCAGGCGAAATGGCCGAGAGAACTACACCATCATTCAGGATAGTAGACGTCTCGACAACCTCCAAAGAGTCAGCACAGAAACTCCTGGAAAGGGCATCGGCCTTAACATTCTTGGTGCCTGGCAAAAAAGAGACCACAAAATTAAACCGGGTAAAAAACAAAGCCCACCTGGCCTGCCGAGGATTCAACATCTTGGCAGATTCCAGATAGGTAAGATTCTTGTGGTCCATAAGCACCACAACTTGATGTCTAGCCCCCTCCAACCAATTTCTCCACTCTTCAAATGCCCACTTCATAGCCAATAATTCCCGGTTCCCCACATCATAATTCCGTTCAGAAGGAGCAAACTTCCAAGAGAAAAAGGCACAGGGCTTAAGTTTACCCGAAGCAGCGTCTCGTTGAGACAGAACAGCTCCTGCTCTGATCTCTGAGGCATCGATCTCAACCTGAAATGGGCGAGACACATCAGGTTGCTGCAGGACTGGGGCAGAAGTGAATCGCCTTTTAAGCTCCTGGAAGGCCACAATCGCCTCTGGGGTCCAATGCTCAGCATCAGCTCCCTTCTTGGTCAAATCTGTCAGAGGTTTGACAATGGCAGAAAAATTGGCTATAAATTTACGGTAAAAATTAGCAAACCCAAAAACTGCTGCAGGGATTTTAGAGAAGTCGGTTGCACCCAGTCGTAAATAGCCTAAACCTTAACCAGGTCCATTTCGATAGCGGAGGGAGACAAGATGGAGCCCAAAAAGGAAATCTTTTGCACCCCAAAGAGGCACTTTGACCCCTTAACGTACAGTGCATTATCCTTAAGTTTCTGAAAAACAGCCTGTACTTGCCCAACATGAGAGTCCCAATCATCAGAAAAAATCAAGATGTCATCCAAATAGACAATCAAAAAATTTACCAATAAGGTCCCGAAAAATATCATTCATGAAGGCCTGGAAGACGGAGGGGGCATTAGTGAGCCCAAAAGGCATCACTAGGTACTCAAAATGCCCCTCAGGAGTATTAAAAGCCGTCTTCCATTCATCACCCTCCTTAATACGGATGAGATTATACGCACCCTTAAGATCCAGTTTCGTAAACCATTTGGCACTCTTCACTCTAGAGAAAAGATCAGACATCAAAGGCAAAGGGTACTGATATTTGATCGTAATTTTATTAAGAAGACGGTAATCAATACAAGGTCTCAACGACCCATCTTTCTTAGCAACAAAGAAAAAGCCAGCACCCAAAGGAGAAGAAGAGGGCCGAATGTGCCCCTTCTCCAATGATTCCCTGATGTATGACCGCATGGCATCATGTTCGGGCACAGACAAGTTGAAAATCCGCCCCTTGGGAAATTTACAACCCGGTACAAGTTCAATGGCACAGTCACAGTCCCGGTGTGGGGGCAGAGAATCAGATTCCTGGTCATTAAATACATCACGGAAATCAGACAAGAAGAACATCAACTGCCTGAGCAGACGTGGACGAAACAGAAAGGTCCTGATGCACACCTTGACAACCCCAACTAGCTACCGACAAGGATCTCCAGTCCAGAACTGGATTATGAGTCTGCAACCACGGAATTCCCAGTACCAAGGTATCCTGTAGATTATGCAATACTAAAATTTACAAATTTCCTGATGCGCTGGTGCAACTCTCATAGGCACCTGGGTCCAAAATTGGGATTTTCTGCCAAAGGGGTAGCATCAATGCCCCTTAACCCCTTCAGCCCCCGGGCACTTTCCGTTTTTGTGGGTTTTTTTGCTCCTTTTCTTCCGAGAGCCGTAACTTTTTTATTATTCCGTCAATATTGCCATATGAGGGCTTGTTTTTTGCGGGACGAGTTGTACTTTTAAATGAAACCATAGGTTTTACCATATATTGTACTGGAAAACAGCAAAAAAATTCCAAGTGTGGAAAAACTGCAAAAAAAGTGTGATCGCACAATAGTTTTTGGGATGTTTTATTCACCGTGTTCACTATATGGTAAAACTGATGTATCTATGTGATGCCTCAGGTCGGTGCGAGTTTCTAGACACCAATCATGTATAGGTTTACATGTATCTAAGGGGTTAAAAAAAATTCACAAGTTTGTCCAATAAAAGTGGCGTACGTTTTGCGCCATTTTCCGAAACACGTAGCGTTCTCATTTTTTGGGATCTATGGCTCAGTGAAGGCTTATTTTTTGCGTCTCGAGCTAACATTTTTAATGGTGCCATTAGATGCTACGTTTTGATCGCCTGTTATTGCATTTTGCGTAAAACATGCAGCGACCAAAAAACGTAATTTTGGCGTTTGGAATTTTTTTGCCACTACGCCGTTTACCAATCAGATTAATTGATTTTATATTTTGATAGATCGGGCATTTCTGAATGCGGCGATATCAAATATGTGTATATTTATTTATTTTTTAACCCTTTAATTTTCAATGGGGTGAAAGGGGGGTGATTTGAACTTTTCGTTTTTTTTATTTTTTTTTATTTTTTAAAACTTTTTTTTTTTTTTATTTTACTAGTCCCCCTAGGGGGCTATAGCGATCAGCAATCCGATCGCTGTTATCTATCTGCTGATCACAGCTATACAGCTGTAAATAGCAGATTCAGTCACTTCCGGTTTCCCTCTACTCCGTGCCGAGGAAAAACGAAAGTGAAACTTCGTAGCTGCAGGCGTCATCACATGACCCTGTGCTACGATGGCAACCACCGAACGTCACGTGATCACTCACATGACTTCCGGTGGGGGCGGCGGTAAGTAAAAAACATGGCCGCGTGCATATAGATCTCGCTGTCAGACTTTGGCAGTGAGATTTAAGGGGTTAAATGTTGCGAGTGGAAGCGATTCCACTCGCAACATGCAGGCACACATATCAGCTGTTGAAAACAGCTGATATGTGTGCCGACCGCCGCCTGCCCGCGGTAGGGGGGCGGGGCTTAACGGAACACGATCCTTGACGGATAGATCCGTCCAAGGTTGTGAAGGGGTTAAAGGAATAGGAGTTTGCAAAGGAATCAAACAACAAATAAAGAGCCAAGCACTTATCTGGGGTAGATGTGGTCTGGAGCAGGATGAAGCAGGCTGGTGAACAAAGAACAACTGACATCCGGCATAGCCTGCTAGCAGACCAGGGTTTAAATAGGCAGAGAGTTAGCAATGGAAACGCCCATTGCTCAACACACCTGGTCTCTGTCCAAACCATTCCTGGCCACAAGAGGGAGCCTCACAGCAGCAAAAGCATAACTGACATTCACAACACTCGCCCGGGTCCCGTCCTCTGCAGTGCTACCTGGTGATCCGTGATCTTCCTCCTGGCACAAAGTTTAAATTCACCGTAGTGGCCCAGTAGTGTGGAACTTGCCAGGCCCTGATCCCCACTGTGGCTAAGTGTGGGAGCCTGATCTCAGGGCTCACGCTTGGCATTTTAGTGGCCTGCTTGTGTGGAAGACCCTATCCCCCTCATTGTGCTAGTGCCCCGATTCTGGAGCTAGTGGGAACAGTCCATAAAGGCTCCATTCTCCGCAGGTTAATTGCCAAGTTGCCTGAAGCTTCTCCCTGACCTTGGGTCCGTGTACCACGCTGTGCCTTCGGTCCCGGACCAGTGATAGGACCAGGCTGCTGACCATCCTCTTTGACAGGTCCAGGCATCTAGCCTCAATCCCCTGCTACCGGGGGTCCGACTGCCCTAGGTCCAGACCACCGTCTGCAACCTAGTCAGCGTCTCCTGGAAGCCACTACTCCCAGCTTCCTCTGAGCTCCTCTCAACTCGAGGGCTACCTCACTTCTCCTCCACATCACTTCACTTCTACACTCCTCACCTTCCCTTCCTGACCCCTAGGTGGGCAACCCTATTCCATTTAAGCCGTCCACTGGTGTGCCTGGTGGGTGTGGTGCAGGGTGTATCTAGGATTTGATTTTCTGTTGGAGGCAACACTGCAAGATGGGGACCCAAAACCATGAGGGACTTGAATACTGCACGGGAGGATAGTTTATGCAGTACTCTGTGAAGACCCGATAATCCAGGGGCATCACATATACAGTATATATATATATATATATATATATATATATGCACACACACGTTTTTCCAAGCATGGCGTCGAGAGTGTGGTCCCACAGACGGCTGCGGTGTTTCTCCTCCCGGCAGGTTGATGGTGACTGCCTTTCCCTGCACCTGTGTAGTGTGTACGGTTCCAATGGGTTCCCACCGGTAACCCGCTCCCCAGCTTGCTTGGGTGCTGAAGGAGCCCCTTTTGCCCGCAGGCTCTGGCCCTGGGAACTTTAGCCTTGGCGGTGACTGTGTTTCCCTTCACGGTTTGAGCTGTCGCCTTCTATCGGGACTTGGCTGCTGGGAAACCCCGGAGGTTCCCTTCGCTAACGGATTTGACAAATTCAACGGCGACTCCTAGCCTTGTCGGGGTCCGTAAGCCCTGCCGGATGGTGCTGGCTTCTCTTTGTTCACCGGTCCGGGCCACTGCCCGTCCACGGTCCTTACGGCTCACTCCAATCGGCCTCTCCTGCAGACTGTCACCCCCGTCCGCCAACCTTGCTGTACCGTCCGGGCCACACACCCGGACGCCGTCAGACAGTTGCTCCACTACCACTTTCCTTCCTCCAAACTCTCTCCTCGACTAGACTTCTCTCTTTTCCCTTCCTCCAGGACTGTGAACTCCACGGTGGGCGGGACCAACCGCCTGGCCCACCCCCTGGTGTGGACATCAGCCCCTGGATGAAGGCAACAAGGATTTTGCGTCTGGCTTTGGTGTGCCTAACCGGGGTGTGGGGTGTGTTGGTGTTATTCTGTGACGACCTGGCTTGTCCAGGGCGCCACATATGTCTCTCCTGTATGTCACTCCTGTACGTCCCTCGTTGCTCCTGTATGTCTCTCTTGTGTGTCACTTTTCGCCCCTGTATGTCGCTCCTGTATGTCGCTCCTGTGTGTCACTTTTCGCTCTTGTATGTCGCTCCTGTATGTCGCTCCTGTGTGTCACTTTTCGCTCTTGTATGTCGCTCCTGTATGTCGCTCATGTATGTCGCTCCTGTGTGTCACTTTTCGCTCTTGTATGTCGCTCCTGTATGTCGCTCATGTATGTCGCTCCTGTGTGTCACTTTTCGCTCTTGTATGTCGCTCCTGTATGTCGCTCCTGTATGTCGCTCCTGTATGTCGCTCTTGTATGTCGCTCTTGTATGTCGCTCCTGTATGTCGCTCCTGTATGTCGCTCTTGTATGTCGCTCTTGTATGTCGCTCCTGTATGTCGCTCTTGTATGTCGCTCCTGTATGTCGCTCCTGTATGTCGCTCCTGTGTGTCACTTTTCGCTCTTGTATGTCGCTCCTGTATGTCGCTCCTGTATGTCGCTCCTGTATGTCGCTCTTGTATGTCGCTCTTGTATGTCGCTCCTGTATGTCGCTCCTGTATGTCGCTCCTGTATGTCGCTCTTGTATGTCGCTCCTGTATGTCGCTCCTGTATGTCGCTCCTGTGTGTCACTTTTCGCTCTTGTATGTCGCTCCTGTGTGTCACTTTTCGCTCTTGTATGTCGCTCCTGTATGTCGCTCCTGTATGTCGCTCCTGTGTGTCACTTTTCGCTCCTGTATGTCGCTCCTGTATGTCGCTCCTGTATGTCGCTCCTGTATGTCGCTCCTGTATGTCGCTCTTGTATGTCGCTCCTGTATGTCGCTCCTGTATGTCGCTCCTGTATGTCGCTCCTGTATGTCGCTCCTGTATGTCGCTCTTGTATGTCGCTCCTGTATGTCGCTCCTGTATGTCACTTTTCGCTCTTGTATGTCGCTCTTGTATGTCGCTCCTGTATGTCGCTCCTGTATGTCGCTCCTGTATGTCGCTCTTGTATGTCGCTCTTGTATGTCGCTCCTGTATGTCGCTCCTGTATGTCGCTCTTGTATGTCGCTCTTGTATGTCGCTCCTGTATGTCGCTCCTGTATGTCGATCCTGTATGTCGCTCTTGTATGTCGCTCCTGTATGTCGCTCCTGTATGTCGCTCCTGTATGTCGATCCTGTATGTCGCTCCTGTATGTCGCTCCTGTATGTCGCTCCTGTATGTCGCTCCTGTATGTCGCTCCTGTATGTCGCTCCTGTGTGTCACTTTTCGCTCCTGTATGTCGCTCCTGTATGTCGCTCCTGTATGTCGCTCCTGTATGTCGCTCTTGTATGTCGCTCCTGTATGTCGCTCCTGTATGTCGCTCCTGTGTGTCACTTTTCGCTCCTGTATGTCGCTCCTGTATGTCGCTCCTGTATGTCGCTCCTGTATGTCGCTCCTGTATGTCGCTCTTGTATGTCGCTCCTGTATGTCGCTCCTGTATGTCGCTCCTGTATGTCGCTCCTGTATGTCGCTCCTGTGTGTCACTTTTCGCTCCTGTATGTCGCTCCTGTATGTCGCTCCTGTATGTCGCTCCTGTATGTCGCTCCTGTATGTCGCTCCTGTCTGTACTCGTCACTTCTTTGTACTCATTGCTCGCAGTTTTTTTTACTGAAATATTCCTGGCCAATATCATTCATAATAAAGGCAGACATGGCTAGAGCAACACTCCAATCAGCTGACTCCTTGTTGCCAAGGGCAACACTGGGATTTACTGAATGCTGAATCCTGATTGGTCCGACATTTTCCTAACGTTTTTCCTGGGGGGGCGTGGATAGCAGAGGGCGCTTTCTGGCGCTGATTGGCGGGCTGGTCCGCTGACCGGTGACGCTGCGGTGGGCGGCGGAAGTGACGCATGCGTGGCTGGAGGGAGCGGAGCTGTGCTTGTTATTGTTTCCTCTCCTGGCTCCGCCCGCAGCTCCCGCTTATTTCAGGCTCCTGGATCGTTCTGTCTCCGGGATGTGCCTGTGTCCAACATGGAAAGCAAGCGAGTGGAGGTTCCCGACGGCGTCCTGGACGACCTGTGCAGGTGACGGCGAGAACACCGGAGCGCGAAACTTTACTTGTGGCACTACAAGCCTCAGCACACACTGCCCCCTGCTGGGACTTGTGGTCTGCGCCCTTGGTGGTCTCTGGCGTTCCTCCGCAGTGTCCAGCTCCTGACACCTTTGTGGCAATACTGAGATTTTTGCAGTTGTCAGAACTATAAGCCCCTCCCCCTGTGATATTTGTGGCTGTAGGTAGGATGAGACCGGTGTGACGTCATCCCAGGGGTCTGAGCCCCGAGACCCCAATACTAGGACCCCGTGACCTCTGGGGGAAATGAGGGTGTCTGGAGTTTCAGAGATCTGATGTCCAGCATCTGTGCCATTCTTTCTGTAGACCCTCATAGATCGGCTCCATTCTAATGCACGGTGCAGCCTTCCTTTTAATTTTGTTGTCCCCAAATTAAAGAATAAGTTATAAATAAATTGGAATGGATAAAACAAATGCAGAACTTGCCATAACCGTCCAGTGCCATGATGAATCTGTGCTGAGCGAAAACTAAGCGCAAGGGGTCACGAGTGGTGCAGCGTGTCATCACCGGGGCTGCCGGGGGTCACGAGTGGTGCAGCGTGTCATCACCGTGGCTGCCGGGGGTCACCAGCGGTGCAGCGTGTTATCAAATCACCGGGGCCGCCGGGGGTCACCAGTGGTGCAGCGTGTCATCACCGGGGCCGCCGGGGGTCACCAGTGGTGCAGCGTGTCATCACCGGGGTCACCAGTGGTGCAGCGTGTCATCACCGGGGTCACCAGTGGTGCAGCGTGTCATCACCGGGGCCGCCGGGGGTCACCAGTGGTGCAGCGTGTCATCACCGGGGCCGCCGGGGGCCACCAGTGGTGAAGCGTGTCATCACCGGGGCCGCCGGGGGTCACCAGTGGTGAAGCGTGTCATCATCGGGGCCGCCGGGGGTCACCAGTGGTGCAGCGTGTCATCATCGGGGCCGCCGGGGGTCACCAGTGGTGCAGCGTGTCATCATCGGGGCCGCCGGGGGTCACCAGTGGTGCAGCGTGTCATCATCGGGGCCGCCGGGGGTCACCAGTGGTGCAGCGTGTCATCATCGGGGCCGCCGGGGGTCACCAGTGGTGCAGCGTGTCATCATCGGGGCCGCCGGGGGTCACCAGTGATGCAGCGTGTCATCACCGGGGCCTCCAGGGGTCACCAGCGGTGCGGCGTGTTATCACCAGGGCTGCCGGGGGTCACTTGTCAGGATGTCATCACTGAGGCAGGACATGTCTGAGCCGTACTGACTTCCGGTCTTTGAGCTTTCTTTTTTTTTTTTTTTTTATATATGATCATTTGCCTTTTTTATAAGCCTAGTTATGCAGATTTGATGAATGTCAGCTAGGCTTTTCATTTTCTGCTGATCATCTCATGTGTATGAGGATGTTATGACTCCTGGCAGATTTTAGGGTTAGGGTAGAGGCACCCTGGCGTATACGTCACACCAGTGCAATGTGAGAAAATCTGATTGGACAAAGTTAGTAATGAGGCATCTCAAAACTGCCCTAATTGGACTGAGGAAAAGATGGCAGCATGCAGAGATTGTCTGTCATTCTCGGCTCACTCAACTATACAAGTCTATGGAGCATGGGATACATCAGACTGCAGTGATGACATCCGAGTGCAGTCTACACTAAGAGGGGGAAAAGAGAAGGTGAAGTCAATCTCTCCCTCTTCTCTGCACCTGTGATCTGATCTCAGAATCGCAGCCAAGTATATGATACTGATCATGCTCTCAGCAGAGCCTGAGCTTGAGGGTCCTTTAACAGATTACATTAGATGCATACACCAGTGTGACCCCCGGTCTTAGGAATGGTTCGGTGAGTTAAATTTCATAGGGGGGGGAAACATTATAATTTCAGCTCCCCCCTGGTGTGGCGACAGAATCCATAGTCTGATGAGCCGAGTGGTGCGTGGAATGAATAGGCAGCCAATCCCTGACAATACGTATCCAGCACTCATCACAGGGGCAGGAAAGAACTGCCAATTATTAAAAAGCTAATGGCACAAAAATATATTTGTATAAACTGATGTGTTTAAACTCTAGTCCATGGGTCCTTGATTGTAAATGGCCAATCATGACCAAGAACCCAGGAGCTAGCATTTGAAACACGTAACAGTCTACGGGGGAACGCTATTCTCCTTAAGGAGACTTATAGCTGCCACGCCCCTCTAAGAAATATTCAAATTGTCTCCAGTAAAGGAGACAAACTCTAGCACAGCACTCCGTAACAGACTATACACATATATATTTAAATATATCTAAATATATATCACTTGTGCCATTGGATTTTAAATTATTTATTATAGCGCCATTTATTCCATGGCGCTTTACATGTGAAAGGGGTATACATAATAGGGACAAGTACAATAATCATAAACAATACAAGACACAGACAGGTACAGGAGGATAGAGGTCCCTGCCCACGAGGGCTCCCAGTCTACAAGGGATAGATGAGGATACAGTAGGTTAGGGTAGAGCTGGTTGTTCGGCGTTATATAGGACTGAGGGTTACTGCAGGTTGTAGGCTTGTCGGAATAGGTGGGTCTTCAGGTTCCTTTTGAAGCTTGTCAAGGTAGGCAAGAGTCTGATATATTGTGGCAGAGCATTCCAGACTATGGGGGAGGCACGGGCGAAATCTTGGATGCGATGGTGGGAAGAGGAGATGAGAGGGAAGTAGAGGAGGAGATATTGTGAGGATTGGAGGTTACGTGCAGGTAAGTACCTGGAGACTAGGTCACAGATGTAGGGAGGATAAAGGGTGTGGATGACTTTGTATGTCATGGTTAGGGTTTTGAACTGGAGTCGTTGGGCAATGGGAAGCCAGGGAAGGGATTACCAGAGAGGAGAGGTCGGGGGGGACAGGTGGATTAGCCGGGCAGCATAGTTTAGAATAGATTGTAGGGGTGCGAGACTGGAGGCCACAGAGTAGGAGGTTGCAATAATCTAGGCGCGAGATAATAAGGGCATGTATTAGGGTTTTTGCAGCTTCTTGGGAAAGGAATGTACGAATCCGGGAAATATTTTTCAGTTGGAGGCGGCAGGAGGTGAAGAGGGCTTGGATGTGTGGCTTGAAAGAGAGATCAGAGTCTAGAGTTAAGGCCGCTTTACACACTGCGATATCTGTACCGATATCGCCAGTGTGCGTACCCGCCCCCATCTGTTGTGCGACACGGGCAAATCTCTGCCCGTGTCGCACAACATCGCCCGGACCCGTCACACGTACTTACCTTCCCTGCGACGTCGCTGTGACCGGCTTTCTAAGGGGGCGGTTCGTTCAGCGTCACAGCGACGTCACTGAACCGCCGCCCAATAGAAGCGGAGGGGCGGAGATGAGCGGGACGAAACATCCCGCCCACCTCCTTCTTCCGCATAGCGGCCGGGAGGCAGGTAAGGAGAGCTTCCTCGTTACTGTGGTGTCACACGCAGTGATGTGTGCTGTTGCAGGAACGAGGAACAACTTCGTTACTCCTGCAGTAACGATAATTGAGAATGGACCCCCATGTCACCGATGAGAGAATTTGCACGTTTTTGCGACGATGCAAAATCGCTCATCTGTGTCACACGCAACAACGCTAATGCGTCCGGATGTGCGTCACAAATTCCGTGACCCCCAACGACTCCGCATTAGCAATGTCGTAGCGTGTAAAGCCCCGTTGACTCCCAGGCAGCGAGCACGTGGGACTGGGGAAAGTGAGCAACCATTGGCATTGATAGATATGTCAGGTGGGGGGCTTGAGTGAGGAGGAGCAAAGATGATAAATTCTGTTTTGTCCATGTTCAGTTTTAGAAATCGAGCAGAGATAAAGGATGAAATAGCAGACAGACATTGTGGGATTCTGGTTAGTAAGGAAGTGATGTCAGGTCCAGAGAGGTAGATCTGCGTATCATCAGCGTAGAGGTGATACTGAAAGCTGTGGGCCTCTATGAGCTGTCCCAGGCCGAAGGTGTAGATGGAGAACAGCAGGGGTCCACGAACTGAACCTTGGGGGACACCGACAGATAGGGGGCGAGATGAGGAAGTGGTGTGAGAGTGGGAGACGCTGAAAGTTCGGTTGGTTAAGTATGAGGAGATCCAAGATAGGGCCAAGTCTGTGATGCCCAGAGATGAGAGACTCTGTAGTAGGAGGGAATGGTCTACTGTGTCGAAGGCAGAGGACAGGTCTAGCAGGAGGAGGACAGAGTAGTGGCAGCTTTTTCTCTGAAGCTTGTGATGAGTGCTGGATACATGTTTTTTCAATTCTCTGCATTGACTTTCAACATCGTTAACCAATTTTGTTCTGAAGTCCGATAAATCGCCCTAGGAGGCGTCTGTCGGCCGCTGGGAGTCCTCTTCTTGTAGATCTCGGTGCTAGTGAGGACCCATCCCAGCACGATCTATGGTAACGTAGGGCTGGTATTACAGCTTCCTCATATAAATCTGATATACAGTGACCCATTGTTCTCATACAGAGCCACACTCAGTCTTTCTCTATATTGCCATATAAATGCCCGCACCGCTGCATTATATACTGATTTTTCTGTGTTTTGCCTCATGGTTTATTTTTCGGGGTTTAGTTTTTGTGTATAGAGTGACACTATACACTACATTACATCACAGAGGTGCTCACATCAATGCACGATTTCATGTGTTGGAGGTAAGATGGCAGCACTGACACAGTAACTGCCACTATAGAGTCCTGACCCGCAGCCTCCATAAAGGTTGTTGTGGGGCAGGTCCTGCTCAGATCCTCTAGCCTTCCAGTAGTCTTCAGTGGAGCTGCTTTGTTCCATTGACCTCTTTAACATTAGGTAGAAATGTTTTGACGCCATATTACTCCACCTCGCTGACATAACTTGTTTTTCTTTCTCCGCAGCCGATTTATCTTACACATTCCCAGTGAAGAAAGAGATAATGCCATCAGAGTTTGCTTCCAGATTGAACTGGCCCACTGGTTTTACCTGGACTTCTGCATGCAGAACTTTCCAGGCCTGCCTCAGTGTGGGATAAGGGACTTTGCTAAAGCAGATATCCTTTTCACTGTTTGCTCGGGGGTTGAGGCTGCGGGACGGCTCTGTAGTTTTCATCTGCTACATACATTGCTTATTGTTTTCCTAGGATATGCGCCTGGAATCCCTAAAGTCAATGGTGCAGTAATGCGCACAGTTTTCTGGAACTTTTAGAAATCTATTTCAGTGTAATGTGTTTTTTCTTGCATGAAGAACCACAGCAAAAAAAGTGCAGCCGCATATATGGTGTCTGGTATGGCTTTACATTGGTACAGAATTTCATGGCAGCCATTCAGATGACTGATCGAACATTCTAGAAAGTTCCCTTACCTGCTGTGCCATTACTGGAGGATTTATCCCTGGTTCACCTGTGTTTTGCGGACCGAGCTTGGACTGTGAGGCACAGGCCGGCTGCGGGTCTCCTGAATTGATATCCATTATCGTATTTGCCCAGGAGGCTAAGTGCAGTTCAGGAGACCCTCGGCTGCTCCATGAATCACAGATGTGTAAATCCATCCTTGCATGTGTAATACAGAGACGCTCTTACTGACTGGCAAGTATATGTCCAAAGCTGGAAAGTTATACTGGACATCTATTTCTTTCTATAAAAGAACCAGTTATCTGATCTCCATCCTTCAGCATTGACCGCATGATGGCATCTTACTGATCATGGCATGGAGGGGAAAGATCTCCAATGCTGGATCCACTCATAGTGAATGTGGCTCATACAGGAGGTTACTAAATGGGAGACTGTCATCCACATGGACAGGAGTTGTGTTTAGAGATCACCCTTTTAAGGGCCCTAGTTGCTAGTTTCCATTGGATGTGGTGCTACACCTGGGATCAGTTGGGCACATGTTGGAGGCTGATTGTATGGTATTAATTTCTCTACAAGTTTTCAGAAGTGATCAATACAAATTGGTCCTGCAGATGTGAGGTGCCCAGGCATTACTGCTTCATCATTGCTACCTGTCTTTCATTATTGCAATGGTTATCCAGTGTCATGTTACATCCAACGTAATGGTTTATTTCCCAATCCCAATGAATATACACTAATTGTAAAGTTCATGTAAGTTACTTGTCACCACTGAAATTTTTAGACTCTGTCCCGTATTTTCCTTTACAATCCTTGCACTTTTCCAGCATTGCCCATTTTTACTTCCCAATGGTGAAGATGTACAAAGGGTCTTAGATGAATGGAAGGAATATAAGATGGGAGTACCCACCTATGGTGCCATTATTCTGGATGAGACACTTGAAAATGTGAGTTATTTATGCAAGATGCTAGAGACTGCTATTTAGCTATTTAGTAAGGCCTGTTACACACGTCAGTGAAAAACACACATTTTTCATTGACTTGTTAAAAACGCATATGTCCCTCCGTCTGTGGGTTGTCCATGTGCAATCCGTGATCCTTCATCTGTGATTGCACATGAACGTATACTCACCTGCCCCCGCTCCTGCTGTCCGTGGTGATGAACTCTTCGGCACTGCTGTGTTGCCGGTCCTACTGCAGCTACTTCCGGGTCGGCTGTGGCTGCATACATGAATATGCATGCCAGTAATTAGCCAGCTCTGAAGCAGCAGCCAGCAGATGTCGGACACAAACAGCACTGGAGAAGGTGAGTTAAAAATGCTTTTTATTTTTAAGGTCCGTGTTTTTCTGGTACGTGTTTCACGTATCACACCATAGTGTTGTCTGTGAAACATCAGTGATGCCAGAAAAAAGACAGACATGTCTCCGTGTGGAAATCACGGACACGCGTGTACGACGCACGGAGACATGGTCAGTGAAAAATCACTGAGGTGTGCGCAGACCCATTGATTATAATGGATCTTCGTATGTCCGTGATTCTGGTACATATAAAAACTAGCACATACGTACTAAAATCACTGACATGTCAAAGAGGCCTAAGACTTTTTTTTTTTTTTTCCTTTCCCTTTAAGTAACCATTATTAGTTGACAAGATATAAGGGGCCATTTACATTGTGCTTTGGCCACAGTCACAGGTTTAGGTTGGGGCCACACTGGGATTTACTGGCAGTACAGTAGTGCCGAGTGTCATGCAAGTGTCCCTGCAACGGAGGTCTGGCCGTGCGAGTGGACCTCAGCTGCGGGGGACGGGCTGGCTCTGAGGAGGGGCGGGCCGGCGCTGCAGAGGGAAAGGAGGGATTTCTCTCCCTCTCTCCTCCGTTGCCGGCTATTGCCACTCTCGCACTGCACTCGCGGTACACCGGTGTACCGTGAGTTAAGTGCTATTTTTCTCTCGTCCCATAGACTTGAATGGGTGCGAGAGAGAGAGAGTCTCGCATTACAGTCGCAGCATGCTGCGATTGTTTTCTCGGTCCGATTAGGGCTGAGAAAATAATCGCTCATCTGTGCTGACACATAGGCTAATCTCGCACCGATTAGGCCTTAACGGTCCAGTAGCCAAAAGATATTCTGATTCTCCAGTAATTAGTGCTGACAGGTCTCAATAATACATAAGATTCATCTTGGGTACGTGTGTGTGTGTGTGTGTGTGTGTGTGTGTGTGTGTGTGTGTGTGTGTGTGTGTGTGTGTGTGTGTGCCGTGCTGCAGGTCCTCTCGTTTGGCATCTGGTGAGTATGATTGTAGGGTCTTCTGTCTTCTTTCTTCTCTTTTGGGGTGTCTGATATCTATAATGAAGTGTCCTGCAGTATTCTTTATCTTTTTTTTTTTTTTTAGCTGTCTGGACACTTCATTATTAAACCGTGACTAGGGCTTATTTTCGGGGTAGGGCTTTTATTAATGCCTTGCTCCAAAAAGGCCAAACATTCCTGGTAAGGCTTAATTTTGGGGAGGTCTTATTTTTGAAAAACACTGTTTATTTGTTTAATCATGGGAACATTAACAACAAGAGTGTTAGATGCTGTGACTTTCCCTTACTCTGGTGTGTCACCTGCAGCGATAGATACAATCCGGCCCTATAATTCTACTCCATATTATATATTGCAAACACTGGGTGATCTCCGCCTCAGTTCTTAGATTTTCTTCTTTCTTTCCAGGTGCTTCTTGTTCAGGGTTATTTAGCAAAGTCTGGATGGGGTTTTCCAAAAGGAAAAGTGAATAAAGAAGAAGCTCCACACGACTGCGCTGCCAGAGAGGTGAAGTGTT
Organism: Anomaloglossus baeobatrachus; assembly: GCF_048569485.1. Taxonomy (NCBI): domain Eukaryota; kingdom Metazoa; phylum Chordata; class Amphibia; order Anura; family Aromobatidae; genus Anomaloglossus; species Anomaloglossus baeobatrachus. The sequence goes on along the minus strand of NC_134353.1, from coordinate 798,457,426 downwards.
GTTCCTTCTCATGCACTTTATTCTTCTGATTCTCTATTGAGGCAGACACTCCTGCATGTGCGGTCCTGTCCAGAGCTCCCCATGTGTTCTCTGTTAGCTATGAGCTACATGTTGCAATGGAATTAAAGTTTCATTTTAATTGTGTTGACGACAATTTTTATGTGTTTACAGCTCTGCATAGGCATTAGATTACACCATCAGTATTCTATGATCCCAGTGCTAGTGGAAATGGATATACGGATAAATCTGCTGGTCAAGAACATATCCATTGAAGATGATGGTGTTAAACAGAAGAGCAGTTTTATTTAGCTACACGTTTGAGTTGAACAAACTTCTTCATCAGAAAAGCCTCTATCCGTTTGCAGTTTTATTTTCCTGATGAAGAAGTTTGTTCAACTCAGAATGGTGTAGATTAATAAAACTGCTCTTTTGTTCAACACCATCATCTTCATCTTCATTCCGTATCTTCTTCATCAGGAGCGCAGCAGATTTATCCGTATATCCATTTCCTCTAGTGCATTTACTACTGGATTTATTCCAGCACATGGAGTGCAGCTGACTCTCCCAGCTCCAGGGCCCGGGGGTACTCGTTACCGGGCCGGACTAGTCCGGGGATGTCGTGGCAACGTGGCCTGGTTTTGTAACCCTGGCAGTGTCTTTCAATAATAAAGGGATGATGATTATGATGATGGGAGCTTTAGTTAAAAGTAAAGGTTTGTGATGCCACCTGTGGTACTGCGGCTATGTGGGCCACCGCTGCGCTGTGTATTCCCCGGGGCAGATGATGATGACGCAGCTGAGGGGGATATTGCTCCCCACAGGTGAAGCAGCACCCCGGAGCAACCATTGGAGAGTCTATTTTTGGGCAACTGGTGGGCTTCAGGGTGCAGGACCAGGAATATTGACAACAACGGACAAGGACTGCAGTTTCCTTACCTTTCACTTTACTTGGTAACCGGTGAGGAAGTCCTGGGAGAGTGCTACAGGTGGTGATGATGGTGGTCAGAATAGCCTGGAAGCAGTCGGGGGAAGTCTCCCTGGCCAGATAGTTGTGAGGCCTACCCGCTACGCTCTTTCCTGGTTTTCAGGGCCCCCACTGCGTCAGCTAGGCTGAGACCCTCTCCTCTGTCACTTGTGGTAATTCCTCACCTGTATGGCAGGTTGCGCGGGCCGTCGCAGGCACCACTTTGCTGACAGCAACTCCTGGTTCCTAATCTGCGGCTTTCCTTTCAGGTGGTCTGTGGGGGCCAGGAGACTTGTAATCCTCCTGCCCTCCGAATTTAGCTACCGGGGCTCGAGTACCCGAGCAGCCACGGACTCCGGTGTCCGATTTGTAGCGTGCCCTTCTGGGGTGAGCCGGCTTGGCTCCACTCCCCAGAGTCTTCCTCCTTTTTGCCTCTTTGTCAGACTCCGTTCCCCTAGGCAGAGCTTCTCTCAGCTCCCCGACCTCGGGGGAAAAACCGGTCTGCTCTCCTCACACTCCTGGCTACAATGGTCAACTCCCAACTGTCACTCCTCTAACTCCTCCCCCAGGTCAGAGCTTCTGGGACGCTCCCCAGAACACCAGGGTTAGAGCTCCCTCCGCTGGCCCGGAGTAGGAGCTGTGTTGAATGAAGATACTGACCAAGGGACCCCTCGCATCCAGGCTTAGTATTAACATCTCTGTGGGGGCAACACTACTGTGACAACCAGGCCAATGGGGTGTCACACAGCAGCTGGTATCTATACCAGCCACGTGAGCTATACAATGTTTATTGCCCAGGTGATTCACTAGTGTCCACTTTGTCAATTTTTAGCTATGATCCCAGTACTGTAGATTTATGGTGTTCTGGTGTTAAAAGGGTTGTTCTCATCTTCTTCCTTCAGGATTGCTCTGCTCACCTGCCTCCTGGCTTTCGTCTTGCCAGGCGCCTTGCTCTGCTGAAGATTGGTAGTTAGACTAGAGACTTTATCGTGCTTTGGTCCAAACTTTGTGTGTCCCTGCACCCCCCCCTCTCCCCATGCTGCAAATATCAAAGTGCAGGAGCACTGAAGCTGGCCAGGTCCAGCCACTGCTGATAGACTGCAGAGGTTGGCCGTAACCGAGGCAACAAGCAAAACCCTTTGAAATGAAAAATCCCTCCATTCTTGAGAACAGAGATGACTTTTAATGAGGTACATAGCCACCTTGCTTGTTTTTACAAGCACTTTGCGAGCTTAAGGTACCGTCACACTAAGCGAAGCTCCAGCAATCCCACCAGCAACCTGACCTGGCAGGAATCGCTGGAGCGTCGCTACATGGGTTGCTGGTGAGCTGTCAAACAGGCAGATCTCACCAGCAACCAGTGACCAGCCCCCAGCCAGCAGCAACGCGTGGAAGCGATGCTGCTCTTGGTAACTAAGGTAAATATCGGGTAACCAACCCGATATTTACCTTGGTTACCAGCGCACACCGCTTAGCACTGGCTCCCTGCACTCCTAGCCAGAGTACACATCGGGTTAATTACCCGATGTGTAGTCTGGCTATGTGTGCAGGGAGCCGGCACTGACAGCGTGAGAGCGGCGGACGCTGGTAACGAAGGTAAATATCGGGTAACCAAGGAAAGGGCTTCTTGGTTACCAGCGTCCGCAGAAGCCGGCTCACTGCACATTCAGTTGTTGCTCTCTCGCTGTCGCTCTCCCGCTGTGACGCACACATCGCTGTGTGTAACAACTAAAAAATGGTCCAGGACATTCAGCAACAACCAGTGACCTCACAGCAGGGGCCAGGTTGTTGCTGGATGTCACACACAGCGACATCACTAGCAACATCGCTGCTACGTCACAAACGTCGTGCCTCAGCAGCGATGTTGCTAGCGATGTTGCTTAGTGAGACGTGGCCTTTACTGTTTTACCAAGATTAGAGAACCCCTTTTAAAGGTTAATATGATGAGAACATAGAATCCTTAACAATTGTGCATCCAGCACTAAATTGAAGACTTCTGTCCTGTGCGAGTATGTGTTCATAAATGTAATGTCTGTGTCCTGACTGCGGTACTACTGTATGTATGGTGATAATTTAGTTTGTATTATAATAGAAGTCCAATTTATTTATTTATCTATCTTCTACTCACATGAGGATTTGATTCGTAACTTTCAGGTTCTTGAAGAGACGGGCTTTGATATTAAAGATCGCATTTGCAATAATGATTACATTGAGCTGAGGATCAATGACCAGTTGGCCCGCCTATATATCATTCCTGGGGTCTCAAAGGACACAAAATTTAATCCGAAAACAAGACGAGAGATCAGAGTAAGTACAGTATACTCTGCTCTGAGTGTTCACTGATTTTTTTACCCACTAAGGCTTCATTTAGACATCTGGGATTTTTCTTATATGTAAAAATATGGGAACTTTTGTTCTTCAGTGTTTTGTAACCAGTTTTCATCAGTGTTTGGTCACAAACACTGATGAAAACTGTCACTTCGCAGTGTTTCTGCTGTGAATTTCACTGACGAAAAATAAATTCCAAATCATCTCCTATTCATTATTATTAATTTATAGAGCACCATTGATTCTATGGTGCTGAAAATGAGAAGGTATTCCATACAGAATACAAGTTACAATAGACAGACTGGTACAGAGGAAAGAGGATCCTGCCTTTGCAGGCTTACATTCTATAGGATACTGGGGAAGAGACAGTAGGTGGTAAGTTGGCAGTTCCAGCACGGTGGTGAGGCGGCAGTTCCGGCACGATGATGAGGCGGTGGGGTCATTGGAGACTAGGCATTTCTGAACAGATGAGTTTTCAACGTTTGAAGCTTGCAAGTGTAGCAGATAATCTGACGTGTTGAGGCAGCAAATTCCAGAAGCCTGGGGATACTCAGGAAAAGTCTTGGTGGCAGTTGGATGAGGAGCGAATGAGTGAGGAGGAGAGAAGGAGATCTTGGGAGGACCGGAGATTACGTGTTGGAGTGTAGCGGAGATTAGTTCAGAGATATATGAAGGAGACAGATTATGGGCAGTTTTGTAAGTCAGTGTTAGTAGTTTGAATTGTAGAGAATTAGGAGCCAATTGAGGGATTTGCAGAGGGGAGAAGTTGGGTGGTTGTGAAGAGTAAGGTGGATCTGTCTGGCAGCAGAGTTCAGGATGGACTGGAGAGGTGCGAGATGGTTAGCAGGGAGGCAACAGAGGAGGATGTTGCAGTGATCGAGGCAGGAGATTGAGGGCATGCACTAGCATTTTCATAGATTGAGAAAAAGATGGATTCTGGAAATATTTTTGCGTTGAACACGGCAGGAAGTGGTGAAGGATTGGATGTGTGTGGTATGAAGAACAAGGCAGAGTCGAATGTCCCTCCGAGGCAGCGAACTTTGGGTACCGGGCTGAGCGTGATGTTATTTATTGTAATAGATCAGGTAAGGAATGTAGGTGAGTAGGAGGAAATATGATTAATTCAGTTTTGGCCACATTGAGCTTTAAGAAGCGAGAGGAAAAGAAGGAAGATATAGCCGATAGACACTCTGGGATTCTGGACAGCAGAGATGACATATGGGCCACAGAGGTAGATCTGAGTATCATCAGCGTATAGGTGGTACTGAAAGCCATGGGTCTTTGAGTTGTCACAGACCAAATGTATAGATGGAAAAGAGTAAGGGTCCCAGGACTAAGCCTTGGGGGACTCCAACAGAGAGAGGGCGGGATTAAGAGGTTGTGCGGGAGTGGGAGACACTAAAAGTGCGGTTGGAAAGGTATGAAGAGATCCAAGAGAGGGCGAGATCTCTGACAACAAGGGAAGAGAGGATCTGTAATAGGAGGGAGTGGTCGACAGTGTGAAAGGTTGACGAGAGGTCTAGAAGTAGGAGTATGGAGAAGTGATTGTTAGCTTTGGCAGTAAGGCTATGTGCGCACTAGTGCGTTTTACCCGCGGATTTGCCGCGGAAATTTCTTGAGAAATGTCTGCAATCTTTGTGCAGACATTTCCCATCAAATCCTATTGTAAAAAAAAATAGCTGTGCGCACTGGTGCGGATTTTTCTCAAGAAATTTCCTTGAAGAATTTCTCGAGAAACTTTCTTGAGAAAATGAACATGTCCATTAAATCCGCAGGTACCCTGCGGATTTCGGCAGTACAGCCTGCAAAAATCCGCAGGGAACCACCCGCGGGAAAATCGCGGCAAATCCGCATGCGGATTTGGTGCGGATTTTTTCCGGAGGTCCGGAAATCTTTCACTCCCAGAAGTTTCTCAAGAAATTTTCTTGAGAAACTTCTCATTTCTAGTGCGCACAGAGCCTAAGTAAGTAATTTGTGATTTTTTTAGTCAGGGCAGTTCAGTGGAATGATGTTGTCAAAGGGAGAGTTAGATGAGAGGTGGGAGGAAAGTTCAGCATGGACGGTGCTGTTCAAGGAGTTTTGAAGTGAACGGGAGCAGTGATATGGGGCGATAGCTGGTAGCAGAGGTTGGATCAAGGGAAGGTTTCTTTAGGATGGGTGTGACTGTTGTGTGTTTGAAAGTAGAAGGGAAGGCTGGGATAAGCATAGTTCTGAGGTTGGGGATGGGATGGGGTTAAGTGCGCAGGTAGTGAGGTGCGCTTTTGAAAAAACATGCGCATTAGAGTTAATTGCGAACAACACAGATTGTACACTGATGCCACTAGTGTGCTGACTGATTTTCACAGGCCCATGGACTTGTATGGGTCAATGGCATAAAAAATGGACATATTTTGTTTTGTCTTTTTGTTTGCTGACCACTTGGGTGGGGAAAAAACCTAACACATAAACAGGACTATAGGCTATATGAGCACATTTTCTAGCTGTCAAAAAACAGAATGTGGACATCTAAATGAGGCCTGACTTGAGATGCTTCATTAAAATCTATTTTCTGTTCTGTGAAGAATGAGTCTGTCGTCTGAATTTTTCTTTATTTGATAATGAATGAAATGACTTGGTGAAATTGTGACTGCAGAATTCAGCATCTAACATTCTTGTTTTTTATTTTTTTGTCTTAGAACATTGAGTGGTTTCCGATTGAAAAGCTGCCCTGTCATAAAAATGATATGACGCCCAAGTCAAAGCTAGGGTTAGCTCCGAATAAATTCTTCATGGTCATACCTTTTATAAGGTAAGATAAACAACAAATATGTCGGCAATGAAGAGCCTTTGTGACTTGCAGTGCATGTTCTAGTACATAACCACAGAAGTAGTGTCAGGTGTTTGGCGTGTAGCGGGGGTTGGGTGTTATGGCTAGGGCTGCGCTGGACATGATTATCGCAGTACATTCAGTCCTACTATATGTCCTAGTTACCAATTAGGGTGTAAGGGGTACTTTACATGCTGCGACATAGCTACCGATATATCGTCGGGGTCACGTCGTTAGTGACGCACATCCGGTAGCGACATCGCAGCGTGTAACACTAATGAGCGACAATCAACGATCGCAAAATCGTTCCAAAACGGTGATCGTTGACACGTCGTTCCTTTCCTTAATATCGCTGCTGCCACCGGTACGATGTTGTTCGTCGTTCCTGCGGCATCACACATCACTGTATGTGACACAGCGGGAGCGACAAACATCTCCTTACCTGCGTCCACCGGCAATGCGGAAGGAAGGAGGTGGGCGTTATGTTACGTCCCGCTCATCTCCGCTTCTATTGGCCGGCCGCTTAGTGACGCCGCAGTGACGTCGCTATGACTCTGAACGCACCTCCCCCTTGAGGGAGGGATTGTTTAGCGGTCACAGCGACGTTGCTGACCAGGTATGTGCATGTGACGCTGCTGTAGCGATAATATTCGCTACGGCAGCGAGCACTAAATGTCGCACGAGCGACGGGGGCGGGAGCTATCGCGCTCAACGTCGCTAGCGATATCGCAGTGTGTAAAGTACTCCTAACTCTCCCCAAATTATGAGCAATTTCTAAACCATAAGGGCATATACCGTTCCATAATTTATTAATGCACAAATGCAACACTGACAACACAATAACAACATACACTGATATGGGCAATGTCTTCACCATGTAGGATGTGGTCCAGGTATAATATACTTTTTTTTTTTTTTTTTTTTTTTTTTATTTTATTTTTTTTGCTTATTTTCTGACTTGTATTTGTTTTTAAAGTTCTCAAGACCTATCGCACCACAAACTTGTAATGACAACCTGTAACAAAGGTCGTCAGCAGTATCCCAATACCTGGCCGCAGAATGGCGCTTACCCACCCCAACATGTATTTTGCCATTGCTTCATCAGTGTGGGCACTTTCTATTACATTTGTTGGTGTCTATTTTATTGTCTGCTTTTGCATTTGTGCATGCTCATAAATTTCTTTATGTATGAATGTTGTGGTGTAAAATCTCAATGTTGCACCATAACACAATGCAACGCAACTGTCTGCAAAAATTCACATGTTGATTTTTGTTTTTAGATTGCATATCGCCGTTTATCTCCAAAGTAAATCCATGAGACCGAGCTAAGCTATATCATTGTATGATTATTACTGTATATAGTCACACGTGAGAAAAGCAGACACTTTCTTTGTCGCTCCATTGGGAGACCCAGACAATTGGGGTGTATAGGCTATGCCTCTGGAGGCCGCACAAAGTATTACACTTAAAAGTGTTAAGCCCCTCCCCTTCTGCCTATACACCCCCCGTGCTCCCACGGGCTCCTCAGTTTTTTGCTTTGTGCGAAGGAGGTCAGACACGCACGCACAGCTCCACAGATTGGTCAGCAGCAGCTGCTGACCATGTCGGATGGAAGAAAAGTGGGCCCATATAGAGCCCCCAGCATGCTCCCTTCTCACCCCACTCTTGTCGGTGGTGTTGTAAGGTTGAGGTATCCATTGCGGGTACGGAGGCTGGAGCCCACATGCTGTTTTCCTTCCCCATCCCCCTCAGGGCTCTGGGTGAAGTGGGATCCTATCGGTCTCCAGGCACTGAGACCGTGCTTCATCCACAACTCCTGTGGAGCCTGCTGGATAGGAGCCGGGTATCGTTCAGGGACATGGCCCTGCTACTTGGAGGTACTCTGTATCCCTGTGGGGACAGCGCACAGCAACACTCCAGCTTTGCTGGGTGTGCTAGTGCACCGGGGACCACGGCGCTGACCGGGTTAATATGTGCCATTACACACTCAGCGTTGCTGAGTGTGTTTATGTATAGGGACTGCCGCACTGACCGCCGCGGCCATGGAAACACTGCGGCGCGGCTGGGACTTGTAGTGCGCCGGGGACTTTCACGCCGGCTGCGCTTTTACGGCGGCCGCGTTTATTACTAGAGTCCCCGGCTTTTTGCGGCCTAGTTTCCTTTCCTCCCGCCCACAGCCCTGACAGGCAGGGGAAGGGCGGGACGCTGCACAGAACGAGCAGCACTGAGGGCTGGAGCATGCTTTGCATACTCCACCCCTCTCACTGTGCACAGTGCGGGCACCAGTTCCCGCTCTTTCTGGGTCACGCCCACGGCTCCCTCCTCTCCTCAGGACGCCGGCAGCCATTCCTGTCAGCTCCTCGGACGCTGCAGAGGGGGACAAAGTCTGGGAGACCCAGGCAGGGACTCTGGTGGCCTCACAACCGCTTTAGGCGGGTGGTAAGCAGCACCTGTGGTGCTAGCCCCATTGTGCAGTAGTGTAACATTATATGTTTATGGTATATATGTTTTACACTGTATGGTGCACAGTTGATTTCTGGCTATATACCCTATTGTGTTACTCAGGGAAGATAATAGCATGGCGCCCACGAAAGGCAGGGGTGCCAAAACACAGGCTTATTATGTTGCCTGCGCCGCATGTACGACCCCGCTACCGGCAGGTTCCACTGACCCTCATTGTGTGCACTGTTCGGCCCCTGTGGCACTTACTCAGCCGGAGCCTCTGCTAAGAGGGGCCCAGCGGGAGCCACCTGCTAACACTGTTCAGGTGACGGGGACGGAGTTTGCAAAACTCTCTGAGACTATGGCTAAGATACTAGAAGCCTTGCAGTCCAGGCCGGTATCTCAGCACAGGGACTCTGTTGAATCTTTGTTCCCTGGCCCACCTCAGCTGGACCAACAATGTCCTCCCGGGGTATCTCATGGATCCCAGGCTGAGGGTTCTGACACAGACCCCAGCCCCAGACCGACTAAGCGAGCTCGCTTAGATTTTCCCTCGACATCATCATATTGTGCAGGGTCTCAGAGGGGGGAATCTCTGGTTGATGATGCGGAGACAGCTGATCAGGATTCTGATCCTGAGGCCGCTCTCAATCTTGATACTCCGGACGGGGACGCCATAGTGAACGACCTTATTGCGTCCATCAATCGTATGTTGGATATTTCTCCCTCAGCTCCTCCGGTGGAGGAGTCAGCTTCTCAGCAGGAGAAATTCCGTTTCAGGTTTCCCAAGCGTACACCGAGTATGTTTCTGGACCACTCTGATTTCAGAGAGGCAGTCCAGAATCACCATGCTTGTCCAGATAAGCGTTTTTCTAAGCGCCTTAAGGATACTCGTTATCCTTTTCCCCCTGACGTGGTCAAAAGTTGGGCTCAGTGTCCCAAAGTGGATCCTCCAATCTCCAGACTGGCAGCTAGATCCATACTTGCAGTGGAAGATGGGGCTTCACTCAAAGATGCCACTGACAGGCAGATGGAACTCTGGTTGAAATCCATCTATGAAGCTATCGGCGCTTCTTTTGCCCCAGCGTTCGCAGCCGTATGGGCGCTACAAGCTATCTCAGCAGGTCAAGCGCAAATTGACGCAGCCACACGCACGTCCGCGCCACAGGTGGCGTCCATAACCACTCAGACGTCGGCATTTGCGTCTTACGCTATTAATGCTGTCCTGGACTCTGCGAGCCGTACGGCGGTTGCAGCCGCCAATTCGGTGGTACTCCGCAGGGCCTTGTGGCTACGGGAATGGAAGGCAGATTCTGTTTCCAAAAAGCGCTTAACCAGTTTGCCAATTTCTGGCGACCGATTGTTTGGTGAGCGTTTGGATGAAATCATCAAACAATCCAAGGGAAAGGATACATCCTTACCCCAGCCCAAACCGAACATACCCCAACAGAGGAAGGGGCAGTCGAGGTTTCGGTCATTTCGGGGCGCGGGCAGGTCCCAATTCTCCTCGTCCAAAAGGCCTCAGAAAGATCAAAGGAACTCTGACGCATGGCGGTCTAAGTCACGTCCTAAAAAGGCCACCGGAGGTGCCGCTACCAAAGCGGCTTCCTCATGACTTTCGGCCTCCTCACTCCGCATCTTCGGTCGGTGGCAGGCTCTCCCGCTTTTGCGACGCCTGGCTGCCACGGGTAAGAGACCGTTGGGTGAGAGACATTCTGTCTCACGGTTACAAGATAGAGTTCACCTCTCGTCCCCCGACTCGATTCTTCAGGTCATCCCCGCCTCCCGAGCGAGCCGAGGCTCTTCTGCAGGCGCTGGGCACTCTGAAGGCAGAAGGAGTGGTGGTCCCTGTTCCTCTTCAGCAACAGGGCCACGGTTTTTTACTCCAACTTGTTTGTGGTCCCAAAGAAGGACGGGTCTTTCCGTCCTGTCCTGGACCTGAAACTTCTCAACAAACACGTAACGACCAGGCGGTTCCGGATCTGGAATCCCCCCGCTCCGTCATCGCCTCAATGTCCCAAGGAGATTTCCTTGCATCGATCGATATCAAAGATGCTTATCTCCACGTACCGATTGCTCCAGAGCACCAGCGCTTCTTGCGCTTCGCCATAGAAAACGAACACCTGCAGTTCGTGGCACTGCCGTTTGGCCTGGCAACAGCCCCACGGGTTTTCACCAAGGTTATGGCTACTGTAGTAGCGGTCCTCCACTCTCAGGGTCACTCGGTGATCCCTTACTTGGACGATCTCCTGATCAAGGCACCCTCTCAAGAGGCATGCCAACACAGCCTCGACGCTACCCTGGAGACTCTCCAGAGTTTCGGGTGGATCATCAATTTTCCAAAGTCAAATCTGACACCGGCCCAATCGCTCACATACCTTGGCATGGAGTTTCATACCCTCTCAGCGATAGTGAAGCTTCCGCTGATCAAGCAGCGGTCACTACAGACAGGGGTACAATCTCTCCTTCAAGGCCAGTCACACCCCTTGAGGCGCCTCATGCACTTCCTGGGGAAGATGGTGGCAGCAATGGAGGCAGTTCCTTTCGCGCAGTTTCACCTGCGTCCTCTTCAATGGGACATCCTACGCAAATGGGACAGGAAGCCGACGTCCCTCGACAGGAACGTCTCCCTCTCTCAGGCGACCAAAGCTTCCCTTCGGTGGTGGCTTCTTCCCACTTCATTATCGAAGGGGAAATCCTTCCTACCCCCATCCTGGGAGGTGGTCACGACGGACGCGAGTCTGTCAGGGTGGGGAGCGGTTTTTCTCCACCACAGGGCTCAGGGTACGTGGACCCAGCAAGAGTCCTCGCTTCAGATCAATGTTCTGGAAATACGGGCAGTGTATCTTGCCCTGAAAGCGTTCCAGCAGTGGCTTGAAGGCAAGCAGATCAGAATTCAGTCGGACAATTCCACAGCGGTGGCATACATCAACCACCAAGGCGGCACACGCAGTCGGCAAGCCTTCCAGGAAGTCCGGCGGATTTTGATGTGGGTGGAAGCCACGGCCTCCACCATCTCTGGTGGAAAACTGGGAAGCAGATTATCTCAGTCGCCAGGGCATGGACGCAGGGGAATGGTCCCTTCACCCGGACGTGGTTCAGGAGATCTGTTGCCGCTGGGGGGTGCCGGACGTCGACCTCCTGGCGTCCCGGCACAACAACAAGGTACCGACGTTCATGGCACGGTCTCAAGATCCCAGAGCTCTGGCGGCAGACGCCTTAGTTCAGGATTGGTCGCAGTTTCAGCTCCCTTATGTGTTTCCTCCGCTGGCACTGTTGCCCAGAGTGTTACGCAAGATCAGGGCCGACTGCCGCCGCGTCATCCTCGTCGCTCCAGACTGGCCGAGGCGGTCGTGGTACCCGGATCTGTGGCATCTCGCGGTCGGCCAACCGTGGGCACTACCAGACCGACCAGACTTGCTATCTCAAGGGCCGTTTTTCCATCTGAATTCTGCGGCCCTCAACCTGACTGTGTGGCCATTGAGTCCTGGATCCTAGCGTCTTCAGGGTTATCTCAAGACGTCATTGCCACTATGAGACAGGCTAGGAAACCAACGTCCGCCAAGATCTACCACAGGACGTGGAAAATTTTCCTGCCGTGGTGCTCTGCTCAGGGTTTTTCTCCCTGGCCTTTTGCCTTGCCCACTTTTCTGTCCTTCCTTCAATCTGGACTGGAAAAGGGTTTGTCGCTCGGCTCCCTTAAGGGACAAGTCTCAGCGCTCTGTGTTTTTCCAGAAGCGCCTAGCCAGACTTCCACAGGTACGCACGTTCCTGCAGGGGGTTTGTCACATCGTTCCTCCTTACAAGCGGCCGTTAGAACCCTGGGATCTGAACAGGGTGCTGCTGGTTCTTCAGAAACCACCATTCGAGCCAATGAGAGATATTTCTCTCTCACGCCTTTCGCAGAAAGTGGTTTTTCTAGTAGCAGTCACTTCACTTCGGAGAGTGTCTGAGCTAGCAGCGCTGTCATGCAAAGCCCCTTTCCTGGTTTTTCACCAGGACAAGGTGGTTCTGCGTCCGGTTCCGGAATTTCTCCCTAAGGTGGTATCCCCCTTTCATCTCAATCAGGATATCTCCTTACCTTCTTTTTGTCCTCATCCAGTTCACCAATGTGAAAAGGATTTGCACTTGTTAGATCTAGTGAGAGCACTCAGACTCTACATTTCTCGTACGGCGCCCCTGCGCCGCTCGGATGCACTCTTTGTCCTTGTCGCTGGCCAGCGTAAAGGGTCACAGGCTTCCAAATCAACCTTGGCTTGGTGGATCAAGGAGCCAATTCTCGAAGCCTACCGTTCGGCTGGGCTTCCGGTTCCCTCAGGGCTGAAGGCCCATTCTACCAGAGCCGTGGGCGCGTCCTGGGCTTTGAGGCACCAGGCTACGGCTCAGCAGGTGTGTCAGGCGGCTACCTGGTCGAGCCTGCACACTTTCACGAAACACTATCAGGTGCATACCTATGCTTCGGCGGATGCCAGCCTAGGTAGACGAGTCCTTCAGGCGGCGGTTGCCCACCTGTAGGAAGAGGCCGTTTTACGGCTCTCTTACGAGGTATTATTTTACCCACCCAGGGACTGCTTTTGGACGTCCCAATTGTCTGGGTCTCCCAATGGAGCGACAAAGAAGAAGGGAATTTTGTTTACTTACCGTAAATTCCTTTTCTTCTAGCTCCAATTGGGAGACCCAGGGCCCGCCCCTGTTTTTTTGTGTACACATGTTGTTCATGTTGAATGGTTTCAGTTCTCCGATATTCCTTCGGATTGAAGTTACTTTAAACCAGTTTATAATTCTTTTTCCTCCTTCTTGCTTTTGCACCAAAACTGAGGAGCCCGTGGGAGCACGGGGGGTGTATAGGCAGAAGGGGAGGGGCTTAACACTTTTAAGTGTAATACTTTGTGCGGCCTCCGGAGGCATAGCCTATACACCTCAATTGTCTGTGTCTCCCAATTGGAGCTAGAAGAAAAGGAATTTACGGTAAGTAAACAAAATTCCCTTCTTTCCCTCCATTACCTTTGATTGTAAATGTTAATCAGGTTGCCAGTTTCAGTAAAGGCCACGTCTCACTAAGCAACATTGCTGCTGAGGCACGACTTTTGTGACGTAGCAGCGATGTTGCTAGCGATGTTGCTGTGTGAGACATGAGCAACAACCTGGCCCGTGCTGTGAGGTCGCTGGTTGTTGCTGAACGTCCTGGACCATTTTTTAGTTGTTGCTGTCCCGCTGTGAAGCGCACATCGCTGTGTGTGAGAGCGACAGAGCAACAACTGAATGTGCAGTGAGCAGGGAGCCGGCTTCTGCGGACGCTGGTAACCAATGTATATATCGGGTAACCAAGAAGTCCTTTCCTTGGTTACCCGATATTTACCTTTGTTACCAGCATCCGCCGCTCTCACGCTGTCAGTGCCGGCTCCCTGCTCCCTGCACACATAGCCAGACTACACATCGGGTAATTAACCCGATGTGTACTCTGGCTAGGAGTGCAGGGAGCCAGCGCTAAGCGGTGTGCGCTGGTAACCAAGGTAAATATCGGGTTGGTTACCCGATATTTACCTTAGTTACCAAGCGCAGCATCGCTTCCACGTGTCGCTGCTGGCTGGGGGCTGGTCACTGGTTGCTGGTGAGATCTGCCTGTGTGACAGCTCACCAGCAACCCGTGTAGCGGCGCTCCAGCGATCCCTGCCAGGTCAGGTTGCTGGTGGGATCGCTGGAGCGTCGCTTAGTGTGACGGTACCTTAAGAAAACATCAGATTGATTTCTATAACATGTAATGTTCTCCTCTTCTTCCCCTTAGACCATTGCGGGATTGGCTTCAGAGGAGACTGGGCGACTCATCAGATAGTGATAATGGATTGCTCTCCACTGGAAGTACACCATCAAAACCAAACGCAGAGAAATCCAGGTAGGACGCCTTTCATGTCCTGAATGTTTTTATGGATCACAATCTATCACTGCCTTATTTGGTTTAGTTTTGTGCAGGTGGCACCTCTTTAAGGTTTTGTTTTGAACTCCGTTGATTTCTCTATATACTATGTCGAGCCTTGGTAAACTATTTACATGGTTACATAGGTTGAAAAAAGACCTAGGTCTATCTAGTGCAACCTTCCTCCACCATTTATACATTTTGCCACTAAATCATTTGTAACCGACAATGTTACGTGTACAGAGCAAATCGTCCAGCCTTTTTAAAAGTTGTTAGTGTCGGCCATTACTACCTCTTGTGGTAGGGCATTCCACAGTCTGACTGCTCGAACTGTAAAGAACCCTTTCCTATTTAGCTTCCGGAATCCCTTTGTTTGTCCCCTGGTCCTTAGTATTGTCTTTGGAAGGAATAAGTCATGTGCCAGTCCTCTGTATTGACCACACAAGTATTTATACATATAAATGAGATCTCATCGGAGACGTCGTTTTTTTTTTTTTGTTTTTTTTTTTTGTGTTTTTTTTTCCCCCAAGCTAAAACAAGCCCAATAGTATAAGTTGGAGAATTGAGAAAATAGTCAAAAATTCAATTTATGGGCTAAAATAAATAAAATTTGACATGTGCATATGTATTCAGCCCTTTTGCTATGAATCCCCTAAAACTTTCTGGTGCAAGTAATTACCTTCATAAGTCACATGCTTAGTGAAAGGACGTCCCCCCCTGTGAGCAATCTAAATGTCACATGGTCTGTCAGTATTTTAATAGCGCTATATAAATGAACAAAAATAAATAAATATACGAAAATCAATGGCTTATAAGTATTTAAGCAGAATTCACAAAGCCAGGCAAGTCCACAGAAATAAGGCAGTGACTATGCAAAGTGGACCTCCAGGATCGAGAAATAAAGAAATGATGGATTATCAGAGATCACAAAACGAAGCGCATCCACAGAATTATTGCCGTAAATGATCGAGAGTTACCCCTCTTTATTATAATATAATCTCTGTCCGTTTGTTACCAGTCAAACCATAAACTCCATCAAAAGTGCATAGTCAAAGGGTTAACCCCAAGAAAGTGCTAGTGATAAAGCATTTTCCATGGAGCGAAACACCAGTTACCTTTTAATGTGGTATTCCAATCGCCATGATCCTATCCCAATATGTAGTACATGTAATATTAGCAAAAACCTCCAATTAGAATGCAGTATTTCTTCGGCGCTCCATTGGGAGACCCAGACGATTGGGTGTATAGCACTGCCTCCGGAGGCCACACAAAGCATTACACTAAAAAGTGTAAGGCCCCTCCCCTTCTGGCTATACACCCCCAGTGGGATCACTGGCTCACCAGTTTTCTGCTTTGTGCGAAGGAGGTCAGACATCCACGCATAGCTCCACTGTTTAGTCAGCAGTAGCTGCTGACTATATCGGATGGAAGAAAAGAGAGCCCATATAGGGCCCCCAGCATGCTCCCTTCTCACCCCACTTGTGGTTTGTAAGGTTGAGGTACCCATTGCGGGTACGGAGGCGGGAGCCCACATGCTGTTTTCCTTCCCCATCCCCCTGAGGGGCTCTGAGGAAGTGGGATCTTACCGGCCTCCAAGCCCTGAGGCCGGGCTCCGTCCACAGACCCATTGAACCTGCTGGATAAGGAGCCGGGGTACCGTTCAGGGACAAGGCCCTGCAACATTCAGGTACTCTGTGTCCCCCTGTGGCCTGGCCGCGCACACTCCAGACTTGCTGGGTGTGCTAGTGCGCCGGGGACAGTAGCGCTGCGCGCTGGGGTTTGAGTCACTGCAGCTTAGCTGAGTGACTTTACGTGTTGGGAACTACCGCGCCGGCCGCTCCGGGAGCGGCGGCGCGGCTGGGACTTGTAGTGCGCCGGGGACTTAGCGCCGACCGTGCTTTTACGACGGCGGCGCTTATAAATCTAGTCCCCGGCTTTTGCGGCCTAGCTCCGCTTCGTTCCCGCCCCCTCCCTGTCAATCAGGGAAGGGGACAGGCGTTGTGCAATCGTCAGCGCCGAGGGCTGGAGCCTTATTTACATGCTCCAGCCCTCTCACTGGGCACAGTGGGACGCAGGTTTCCCGCTTTTTGTCTGAGCACACCCAGGGCCCGCCCCCCCTCCACAGAGACGCCGGCAGCCATTCCTGCATGCAGTCTGGCTGGGGAAAGGACACAGGCTCTGGGAGACCCAGACAACGGATTTCTGGCGACCACACACCCGCGTTAAGCGGGCGGTAAGCAGCACATTCGTGCTGGCCCCACTAGTGCCACAGTGTTATTTGGTGTACTTTTTCCTGTACCAGATATATCTATATATATTGCACTGTAAGGTCGCTTCTTGGCTGTATACCCCTATTGCTCTGAGGAGACGACAACATGTCATCTGCAAAACGCAAGGATGCCAAGACACAGGCTGTGAACGCTGCTTGTGCCGCTTGTGGGGCTAATCTACCGGCAGGTTACAATGACCCCCATTGTGTGCAATGTTCGGTCCCTGTGCCACTTCGTCAGCCGGAGCCTATGGTGGTAGTGGCCCAGGCAGAGTCGCCGGTGAACCCTGTCCCGGTGACGGGGACAGAGTTTGCTGTTTTTGCTGACAGGATGTCTGTCACTATGACAAAAATCCTAGAGACCTTGCAGGCCAGGCCAGTTACTCAGTCCATGGACACTGCTGCGGCAATGTTCCCCGGTCCCCCTCAGTTGGAGTTAATCAGTGCTTCAAGGGGGTCCCAGGCATCTCAGCCTGACGGCTCTGATTCAGATGACAGTCCCAGGCAGCCTAAGCGTGCTCGCTGGGAGAGACCCCCCCACGTCATCACGCGGATCAGGGTCTCAGCGAGAAGAGTCTCTACATGATGAGACAGAGGAGGGTGATCAGGAGTCTAATCCTGAAACCGCTCTCAATCTGGATACTCCTGATGGTGACGCCATGGTAAATGACCTTATAGCGGCCATCAATAGACTGTTGGATATTTCTCCCCCAGCCCCTTCTGCAGAGGAGGCAGCTGCACAGCAGGAGAAGTTCCATTTCAGGTATCCCAAGCCTAAACTGAGTACTTTTCTGGACCACGCTGACTTCAGAGAATCAGTCCAGAAACACCATGCCTACCCAGATAAGCGTTTCTCCAAACGTCTTAAGGATACACGTTATCCCTTTCCCCCTGACGTGGTCAAACGCTGGACCCAGTGTCCAAAGGTGGATCCCCCAATCTCCAGGCTTGCAGCTAGATCCATAGTTGCAGTGGAAGATGGGGCTTCACTTAAAGATGCCAATGACAGACAGATGGACCTTTGGTTAAAGTCTGTCTATGAAGCTATTGGCGCGTCGTTTGCTCCAGCATTCGCGGCCGTGTGGGCACTCCAAGCTATTTCAGCTGGCCTGGCACAGGTGGACTCTATCATATGTCCAGCAGTGCCGCGAGTAGCGTCCCTAACCTCGCAAATGTCTGCGTTTGCGACTTACGCTATCAACGCTGTCCTGGACTCTACAAGCCGTACCTCAATTGCGTCTGCCAACTCTGTTGTCTTGCGCAGAGCCTTGTGGTTAAAGGAATGGAAAGCGGATTCTGCTTCCAAAAAATGTTTAACCAGCTTGCCGCTATCTGTAGATAGACTGTTTGGTGAACAATTGGCTGAAATCATTAAGCAATCCAAGGGTAAGGACTCCTCCTTACCCCAGCCCAGATCAAGCAAACCTCAACAGAGGAAGTGGCAGTCGAGGTTTCGGTCCTTTCGAGGCTCCAGCAAGACCCAATTCTCCTCGTCCAAAGGGACTCAGAAGGAGCAAAGGAGCTCAGATTCCTGGCGGGCTCAGTCACGCCCCAAGAAAGCAACCGGAGGAACCGCTTCCAAGGCGGCTGCCTCATGACTTTCGGCCTCAGCCCTCCGCATCCTCGGTCGGTGGCAGGCTCTCCCGCTTTTGCGACATTTGGCTGCCACAGGTCAAAGACCGGTGGGTAGCAGACATTTTGTCTCACAGGTACAGGATAGAATTCAGTTCTCGTCCTCCGCCTCGGTTCTTCAGAACCTCCCCTCATCCCGACCGAGCAGATGCCCTTCTGCAGGCGGTGTGCTCACTAAAAGCAGAAGGAGTGGTGATCCCTGTTCCTCTGCAGGAACAAGGGCAAGGTTTTTACTCCAATCTCTTCGTGGTTCCAAAAAAGGACGGCTCGTTCCGTCCTGTTCTGGACCTGAAGCTGCTCAACAAGCATGTGAACGCCAGGCGGTTCCGGATGGAATCCCTCCGCTCTGTCATTGCCTCAATGTCTCAAGGAGATTTCCTTGCATCAATAGACATCAAAGATGCTTATCTCCACGTGCCGATTGCTACAGAGCACCAACGTTTTCTACGTTTCGTGATAGGAGACGACCATCTCCAGTTCGTAGCTCTGCCATTTGGTCTGGCGACAGCCCCACGGGTTTTCACCAAGGTCATGGCGGCAGTGGTAGCAGTCTTGCATTCTCAGGGTCATTCGGTGATCCCTTACTTAGACGATCTACTTGTCAAAGCACCCTCTCAAGACGCATGCCAACACAGCCTGAATGTTGCGCTGGAGACTCTCCAGACTTTCGGGTGGATCATCAACTTTTCAAAGTCAAACCTGGCACCGACTCAATCACTAACGTATCTTGGCATGGAGTTTCATACTCTCTCAGCGATAGTGAAGCTTCCGCTGGACAAGCAGCGGTCTCTACGGACAGGGGTGCAGTCTCTCCTTCAGGGTCAGTCGCACCCCTTAAGGCGCCTCATGCACTTCCTAGGGAAGATGGTGGCAGCAATGGAGGCAGTCCCGTTCGCGCAGTTTCATCTGCGTCCACTTCAATGGGACATTCTCCGCCAGTGGGACGGGAAGACAACTTCCCTAGACAGGAAAGTCTCCCTTTCTCAGACGGCCAAGGATTCTCTGCTATGGTGGCTCCTTCCCACCTCATTAACGCAGGGAAGATCATTCCTGCCCCCATCCTGGGCAGTGGTCACGACAGACGCGAGTCTGTCAGGGTGGGGAGCAGTTTTTCTCCACCACAGGGCTCAAGGGACGTGGACTCAGCAGGAGTCCACCCTTCAGATCAATGTTCTGGAAATCAGGGCAGTGTATCTTGCCCTATTGGCCTTCCAGCAGTGGCTGGAAGGAAAGCAGATCCGAATTCAGTCGGACAACTCCACAGCGGTGGCATACATCAACCACCAAGGAGGGACACGCAGTCTGCAAGCCTTCCAGGAAGTCAGGCGAATTCTCATGTGGGTAGAGGAAAGAGCTTCCACCATATCAGCAGTTCACATCCCGGGCGTAGAAAACTGGGAAGCAGACTTCCTCAGTCGCCAGGGCATGGACGCAGGGGAATGGTCCCTTCACCCGGACGTGTTTCAGGAAATCTGCCGCCGCTGGGGGGTGCCGGACGTCGACCTAATGGCGTCTCGGCACAACAACAAGGTCCCGACCTTCATAGCGCGGTCTCGCGATCAAAGAGCTCTGGCGGCAGACGCCTTAGTGCAAGATTGGTCGCAGTTCCGGCTCCCTTATGTGTTTCCACCTCTGGCACTCTTGCCCAGAGTGTTACGCAAGATCAGATCCGATTGCGGCCGCGTCATACTCGTCGCCCCAGACTGGCCGAGGAGGTCGTGGTACCCGGATCTGTGGCATCTCACGGTCGGCCAACCGTGGGCACTACCAGACCGTCCAGACTTACTGTCCCAAGGGCCGTTTTTCCATCGGAATTCTGCGGCCCTGAACCTGACTGTGTGGCCATTGAGTCCTGTATCCTAGCGTCTTCAGGATTATCCCAAGGGGTCGTTGCCACCATGAGACAGGCTAGGAAGTCCACTTCTGCTAAGATCTACCACAGAACGTGGAAGATTTTCTTATCCTGGTGCTCTGCACAAGGAGTATCTCCCTGGCCATTCGCGTTACCTGTCTTTCTTTCCTTCCTGCAATCTGGGTTGGAAAAGGGCTTGTCGCTCGGCTCCCTTAAAGGGCAAGTCTCGGCACTATCCGTGTTTTTTCAGAAGCGTCTAGCACGACTTTCTCAGGTGCGCACGTTCCTGCAGGGGGTTTGTCATATCGTACCTCCGTACAGGCGGCCGTTAGATCCGTGGGATCTGAACAAGGTCCTTGTTACTCTCCAGAAGCCGCCCTTCGAGCCTCTGAGGGATGTGTCACTTTCTCGACTCTCACAGAAAGTGGCCTTTCTGGTAGCGGTCACGTCTCTTCGGAGAGTGTCTGAACTAGCAGCGCTGTCATCCAAAGCTCCTTTCCTGGTGTTCCACCAGGACAAGGTAGTGCTGCGCCCCATTCAGGAGTTTCTCCCTAAGGTGGTATCCTCTTTTCATCTTAATCAGGATATCTCCTTGCCTTCCTTTTATCCGCATGCAGTTCATCGGTATGAAAAGGATTTACATTTGTTGGATCTGGTGAGAGCACTCAGAATCTACATTTCCCGCACGGCGCCCCTGCGCCGCTCGGATGCACTCTTTGTCCTTGTCGCTGGTAAGCGCAAAGGGTCGCAGGCTTCCAAAGCCACCCTGGCTCGATGGATCAAAGAACCAATTCTTGAAGCCTACCGTTCTGCTGGGCTTCCGGTTCCATCAGGGCTGAAGGCCCATTCTACCAGAGCCGTGGGTGCGTCCTGGGCATTACGACACCAGGCTACGGCTCAACAGGTGTGCCAGGCAGCTACCTGGTCGAGTCTGCACACTTTCACCAAACATTATCAGGTGCATACCTATGCTTCGGCGGACGCCAGCCTAGGTAGAAGAGTCCTGCAGGCGGCAGTTGCCTCCCCGTAGGGGAGGGCTGTCTTTGCAGCTCTAACATGAGGTATTTCTTTACCCACCCAGGGACAGCTTTTGGACGTCCCAATCGTCTGGGTCTCCCAATGGAGCGCCGAAGAAGAAGGGAATTTTGTTACTTACCGTAAATTCCTTTTCTTCTAGCTCCTATTGGGAGACCCAGCACCCGCCCTGTTGTCCTTCGGGATGTTTAGTTGTTTTTCGGGTACACATGTTGTTCATGTTGAATGGTTTTCAGTTCTCCGATGTTACTTCGGAGTGAATTTGTTTAAACCAGTTCTTGGCTTTCCTCCTTCTTGCTTTTGCACTAAAACTGGTGAGCCAGTGATCCCACTGGGGGTGTATAGCCAGAAGGGGAGGGGCCTTACACTTTTTAGTGTAATGCTTTGTGTGGCCTCCGGAGGCAGTGCTATACACCCAATCGTCTGGGTCTCCCAATAGGAGCTAGAAGAAAAGGAATTTACGGTAAGTAACAAAATTCCCTTCTTTTCTTCTGAAAAGCTGTCAATTACCTCATGTGCAGGGCATTACAGTAGCTTAGGTTTCCAAAGTTACAGCCATGTGTATAGGGACAGTTAGTTGTTAGTGGTTGTAACCATGGATACCTAAGCTATTGCCATGCCTGCACATGAGATTAGTGACAGCATATCAGGAGAACTATACTACATTTCCACTTGGAGGTATTTGCTAATGTGTTATTTTTACACCTACTACATATTGGTATAGGATCTAAGATGGGAATAACCCTTTTGAGTATAAATTTCTGATACCCCCCCCCCACACACACACACACACACACACACACACACACACACACACACACACACACCCACCCATCAGAGAAAGCCTACACTTATAGCCAGAGGCTTGTACCCACAAGATGCCATTGAGGCAGTATTACTGGTAATCTTTTATAGCAACTGTGTCCCCATTGCTCACCTGTGTTATATTAGCTGGGCCACTTGTGACCACATCGCCCGGTGGCCCAGAAGTCACAGTGCGTGTGCATCAAGTGATCTGATTGGATGCCGAGCAGGAAGGGAAAGGAATCAATGTCACAGATCACATGTGCGCCCGCAGGAGGCAGGAGCCACCATATTCGAAGTGGGAATAGCAAGGCAAAAGTTTATG
The DNA here is from genome assembly GCF_048569485.1 of Anomaloglossus baeobatrachus. Lineage (NCBI taxonomy): Eukaryota > Metazoa > Chordata > Amphibia > Anura > Aromobatidae > Anomaloglossus > Anomaloglossus baeobatrachus. The sequence continues at coordinate 798,435,055 of NC_134353.1, read as the reverse complement.
GCACCGCTGTAGGATACACCATAATATTTAAAGAAGTTCTCATCTAATATATAAAGCTGAATGTGTGTATGTCCGGGATTGGCATCTGCACCGTCGCAGCTACAGCCACAAAATTTTGCACACTCACAGTTCTGGACCCCGAGAGCGTCATAGGCTATGTTTTGAGGGGAAATTTTAGCCTCCATTAAAGCGAATGGAGCTGGGAGCCACAGTGCAGCCAGAACTTCAGACGAATGCGCAGCCACGCCCTTATATGGAATGTTGGCATGTCACAATGCAGACAGGGAAAGGGGCAGACACAGACAGGGAAAGGGGCAGACACAGACAGGGAAAGGGGCAGACACAGACAGGGAAAGGGGCAGACACAGAGACATACAGAGGGGGAGACAGACAGAGAATGGGAGAGAAACAGAGAGACAGTTACTATCCTGGGCGTTAATATATTCGATTTATACATTCTATCCCGGGAATGTTAATACATTCTATTCTGTTAACAACAGTTATTTACCCGGGCGAAGCCAGGTAGTACAGCTAGTTATTCATATAGTGCATGTAAGTTTTCTTTATCGTTCCTTTGGGAGACCCAGACCTTGGGTGTATAGCTTCTGCCTCCGGAGGACACACAAAGTACTACACCTAAAAGGTGTAGCTCCTCCCTCTGAGCCTATACACACCCCCTGGTGAACCAGTCACAACCAGTTTTTCGCTTTGTGTTCAGGAGGCATACATCCACACATGCGTTCTCATATGATTTTTTTTTTTTTCCTTTTTTTTTTCTTCCTTTTTTTGGAAGAAGATTGAAGAACTGCGGGTCCACGTCTGGACTCCCGGCATGTCCCTTCTCACCCCACTGTGTCGGTGGTGTTGTAAGGTTGATTTCCAAGGCTGGAGCCTTACATGCCGTGCTCCTTCACCATCCCTCCTGGGCTCTGGATTGAAGTGGGAGCCAGCACGGTCTCCATGCCTGGCAGGAGACCGGTCTCCGGCCACAGCCCCTTGAGGACCCTGCTGGACCGGAGCACTTACCCCCAGGGACCTGGCCCTGCGTCTCAGCAGCTAAGTACCTTGAGACGTTCATATGTTGGGGGTCCCTGTCATTTATTGTGGGGGGAGAGTGTGTTTACTGTGTTTTTTAGCATTTCCGGCCGGTTCTCTGGCTTTTCGCTCGAGAACCGCGCCGATGGTGCCTGCGCGTCGGCCTTGCTGCTTAAATTTAGGCCCCGGCTTCACCGGAGGCCTAGTTTTTGTTACCAGCCCTCGCATGTCACTCATGCTGAGGGACGGCATGGCCCCTCCCGGTGGCCGTCCTGCACAGGGGAGTGACCCTCCTCACTGCTTGTGTGCGACTCCTCCCCCAACCCCCCCCCCCCCCTTGCAGGTCTCTACAGCCTTCCAGATACCGCCCTTCCTACAGGGACGCCCGAGGTTCCGCCCCCTCTCTTCGTTCCGGCGGCCATCTTCTTGGGCAGGTTTCACTCTGTTCTGGCCCGTCCTGCACTCTGCATCCCTGCTGAGGTGCTGTGCATTGGGGGTCCGGGCTTTGGGATCTGGAGGGCACACAACACCGCTGCCAGCGGTCTGGTAAGACACAGCCGGTCTCCGGTTGTGGACCTCTGCTATATTCTCCCTGGGATTCATTCCTTTTATAGAAGCTGTTTCCCGCCACTCAGGCAGCATGTCTCACACAAGGAGCAAGGTTCCAAAGTTTTATGCTGTATGTGCTGCATGTAAGCTGCCGCTGCCTGAAGCGAGCACCTATCCACATTGTGAGGTCTGCTCTAACTTGGAGGTGCCACGGCCTGGGGTCTCGGCCCCAGTGGTCTCTCAGGCTGCCCCTGCACATGAGGCTGAACCCCCGGCCTGGGTAGAGTCTCTTTCTAGGTCTATTTCCCAGTCATTTGCTGAGTCCATGGGACTTCTGTCCAGGACTTTGATGAATATGCATCAGCCCCCTCCACAGGGTGCCTCTAATGCTCTTGCTAAGGGGTCTTTAGGACTGGAGCTCACAGAGGATTCATCATCAGGGCACGAACCCCGTCCGTCTAAGAGGCTCCGCACGGTTCCCTCTCCCTCCTCATCCCGTGGCTCTGATTCAAGGGCTGAGGACTCGCAGGATGAGGAGGATGCCTATACAGGGGGCTCGGAGGCTAACTCCATGTGCCCCATTGTTCCTTCCGAGGGTGACTCAGAATTTAGTGACTTGATTGAGATCCAGTACAGAATTAATGGAAGCAATCTGCCAGTATCAGAGGAGCAACCCTCTCTGGCAGAAAAGCACCAGTTTACCTCGCCTAAGAGAGTAAAGAGTGTGTTCTTTAACCACTCCAGTTTTCAGGCCGCTGTGACCAAACCTAGGGTCTGTCCTGACAAACGCTTCCCAAAGCGTGGTTCTGATGACCGTTTTCCTTTTGCACCTGAGGTGGTCAAGGAGTGGGCTCACTCCCCAAAGGTTGACCCTCCGGTGTCTAGGCTCTCAGCCCGGACCGTTGTGTCGGTGGCTGATGGCACTTCCCTTAAGGATGCCACTGACCGTCAGATTGACCTTCTGGCCAAATCCGTGTATGAAGCGGTGGGTGCCGCGTTTTCTCCAACTTTTGCAGCAGTGTGGGCCCTCAAAGCCATCTCTGCTTCTCTAGAGGAGATGCATTCCCTCACCAGGGAATCTATGCCCGAGATGGTTGCCTTAACTTCTCAAGCTTCAGCTTTTTCTTCTTATGCCATGTCTGCCATGCTGGAGGCTTCTCACCACGCTGCGGTGGCTTTGGCTAATTCCCTCGTTATCCGCAGGACCTTGTGGCTTCGAGAGTGGAAGGCAGATGCTTCTTCAAAGAAGTACCTTGCTTGACTCCCTTTTGCTGGTTCTCGGCTGTTCGGTGAACAGCTCGATGAAATTATTAAAGAGGCTACTGGCGGGAAGAGTACTTCCATGCCACAAACCAAGACCAGGAAAACTGCCCAGGGTAGGATTCAGTCGAGGTTTCGCTCCTTTCGTTCCTCCAACTGGTCGTCCTCTAAGCCCTCCGCCTCGTCCGCTAACTCAGCCAAGGACCAGAAATCCAGCTGGTACTCCAGGGAGCGTCCGCAGAAGGCCGCAGGAGGTCCTGCCACTAAGGCAGCCTCCTCGTGACTCTCTGTCCGATCCAGCCACGTCCTTAGTCGGTGGCAGGCTCTCCCACTTTGGCGACGCTTGGTTTCAACAAGTCTCCGATCAGTGGGTGAGAGATATCATTTCTCACGGCTACAGGATAAAATTCTCTTCCAGCCCGCCAAACAGATTTTTTTCTCTCAACTCCCCCCTGCTCCAGGGCCGCCGCCTTTTCACAGGCCGTGGCAGCCTTGCAGGCCAACGGAGTAATTGTACCAGTTCCCGCCCGGGAACGGTTCAGAGGTTTCTACTCAAACCTCTTCCTAGTTCCCAAAAAGAACGGTACCTTCAGGCCCATCCTGGATCTCAAGCTTCTCAACAAGCATGTTCGGGTGCGGCACTTTCGCATGGAGTCCCTGCGATCAGTCATTGCCTCAATGACCCAAGGGGATTTCCTGGCGTCCATCGACATCAGAGATGCCTATCTGCATGTGCCCATTGCGGTTTCACACCAGCGTTGGCTACGCTTTGCAATAGGAGAAGATCATTTCCAATTCGTGGCTCTCCCCTTCGGGTTAGCCACGGCCCCTCGGGTATTCACAAAGGTCATGGCAGCAGTGATTGCGGTTCTGCACCTCCAGGGGTTGGCAGTGCTCCCTTATCTGGACGACCTTCTAGTCAAAGCGCCATCCAGCGCAGACTGTTAGCGGAGTGTCTCGCTCACTCTCAGCACTCTAGCCCAATTCGGGTGGCTTGTCAATCTTCCCAAATCCACTCTGACTCCGACCCAGAGTCTCACGTACCTAGGGATGCAGTTCGAGACTCTGCCGGCTCTTGTGAAGTTGCCCTTAGACAAACAGCTGTCACTCCAGTTGGCGGTGCGCTCTCTCCTGAGGCCCCGCCGTTATACCCTCAGGCGTCTGATGCAGGTGCTGGGTCAAATGGTGGCGTCCATGGAGGCTGTTTCCTTTGCCCAGTTCCATCTGCGCCCCCTGCAGCTGGACATTCTCCGCTGTTGGGACAAGCGCCCTTCCTCCTTACACAGGTTAGTGGCTCTGTCGCCGCGGACCAGGAGCTCTCTTCAGTGGTGGCTTCGGCCCCTCTCCCTGTCCCAAGGGCGCTCCTTCCTGGCTCCGTCCTGGGTGATTCTCACCACGGATGCCAGTCTATCCGGCTGGGGAGCAGTATGTCTCCACCACAGAGCACAGAGCACAGGGCACTTGGACTCCGTCCGAGTCAGCCCTTTCAATCAATGTGCTGGAAATCAGAGCCCTACTTCTAGCTCTCCTAGCATTTCACCATCTGCTGGCGGGCAGGCACATTCGAGTCCAGTCAGACAACGCGACAGCGGTTGCCTACATCAACCATCAAGGCGGGACACGCAGCCGCCTGGCAATGATGGAGGTACAACGCATTCTTCAATGGGCGGAGGACTCCAGGTCCACCATATCCGCAGTCCACATCCCAGGCGTGGACAACTGGGAGGCAGATTATCTAAGCCGTCAAAGCGTGGACGGTGGCGAGTGGTCCCTGCACCCGGCAGTATTTCAGTCGATCTGCCACAAATGGGGCACTCCGGACGTGGACCTAATGGCATCCCGTCACAACAACAAAGTTCCTGTTTACGTGGCTCGCTCCCACGATCCTCAGGCCTTCGCCGCGGACGCTCTGGTTCAGGACTGGTCCCAGTTTCGTCTGTCCTACGTGTTTCCCCCTCTAGCTCTCTTGCCCAGAGTCCTGCGCAAGATCAGATTGGAGGGTCGTCGAGTCATCCTCATTGCACCGGACTGGCCCAGGCGAGCTTGGTATCCGGACCTGCTCCAACTGTCCGTAGAGATGCCGTGGCCTCTCCCGGACCGTCCAGACCTACTCTCGCAAGGTCCGTTCTTCCGCCCGAATTCTGCGGCCCTCAAATTGACGGCGTGGCTCTTGAGTCCTCGATTTTGATGGCTTCTGGTATTCCCCCTGAAGTTATCTCCACTATGACTCGGGCCCGTAAGTCTTCGTCAGCTAAGATCTATCACAGGACTTGGAAAATTTTCCTGTCCTGGTGTCGCTCTACCGGACATTCTCCTTGGCCATTCTCCTTGCCGACCCTTCTGTCTTTTCTACAGTCCGGTCTGCAGCTAGGTCTGTCCCTCAACTCTCTCAAAGGACAGGTTTCGGCCCTGTCAGTCCTGTTCCAGCGGCGTCTCGCTCGGCTGGCTCAGGTCCGCACCTTCATGCAGGGCGCGTCTCACATCAACCCGCCTTACCGGCGGCCCTTGGACCCCTGGGACCTTAACTTGGTTCTCACGGTCTTGCAGAAACCCCCCTTTGAGCCCCTTAGGGAGGTTTCTTTGTATCGTCTCTCACAGAAAGTGGCCTTTCTGGTTGCTATAACTTCTCTCAGGAGAGTTTCTGATTTGGCTGCGCTCTCCTCAGTCACCCTTTTTGGTCTTTCATCAAGACAAGGTGGTTCTCCGTCCGACTCCGGACTTCCTTCCTAAGGTGGTCTCTCCTTTCCACCTTAACCAGGACATTACTTTACCTTCCTTCTGTCCGGCCCCTGTTCATCACTTTGAAAAAGCTCTACATACTCTAGATCTGGTGCGTGCTCTCCGGATCTATGTGTCTCGCACCGTTGCGCTCAGGCGGTGCACCTCTCTTTTTGTGCTAACCACAGGTCGGCGCAAGGGCCTTCCTAATTCTAAGCCGACCTTAGCCCGTTGGATTAGGTCGACCATTTCGGACGCCTACCAAAGTTCGCAGGCTCCTCCCCCGCCGGGGATCAAAGCGCACTCGACCAGGGCTGTCGGTGCCTCTTGGGCTTTTCGGCACCAGGCTACGACTCAGCAAGTCTGTCAGGCTGCCACTTGGGCTAGTCTGCATACCTTCTCGAAGCACTACCAAGTGCATGCTCATGCTTCGGCAGATGCGAGCTTGGGCAGACGCATCCTTCAGGCGGCGGTCGCCCATTTGTGAAGTTAGGTTTCTGCCTACTTCTTAGTTTTTTTGTTTCTTCCCACCCAGGGACTGCTTTGGAACGTCCCAAGGTCTGGGTCTCCCAAAGGAACGATAAAGAAAAAGAGAATTTTGTTTACTTACCGTAAATTCTTTTCTTTGTCGCTCCATTGGGAGACCCAGACAATTGGGTGTATAGCTTCTGCCTCCGGAGGCCACACAAAGTATTACACCTTAAAAAAAGTGTAACCCCTCCCCTCTGCCTATACACCCTCCCGTGCATCACGGGCTCCTCAATTTTATGCTTTGTGTTGAAGGCACACATCCACTCATGCTCCCATTTTAGTCAGCAGCAGCTGCTGATTTTATCGGTTGGAAGAAAAGAGGGCCCCCACAGGGCCCCCGGCATGCTCCCTTCTCACCCCACTAAGTCGGCGGTGCTGTTAAGGTTGAGGTACCCATTGCGGGTACAGAGGCTGGAGCCACATGCCGTTTTCCTTCACCATCCCTTAGAGGCTCTGGGAGAAGTGGGATCCTAACCGGTCATCCATTCACTGGGACCGGGCTCCCTCCGCAGCCCCTGTGGAAATCTGCCGGACAGGAGACTTTGTATCATCAGGGACAGGGCCCTGCATCTAAAGGTACTCTGTGTCCCCATGGGGACGGTGCATGGAGCGCTTGTTTCACAGACGCTGCAGCTGCTGCTGGTTTTGTGACGACCGGGACTTCCACGCCGACCGCGCCTGTTTGTCGGCCGCGGTATTAAATTTAGTCCCCGGCTTCATGCGGCCTAGTACCATAACTCCCGCCCCCGGGCCTGCCAGTCAGGGGTAAGGGCGGGACGGTCGACCTGACGTCGGAAGTGAGGGCTGGAGCATACTTTAAGTTTCCTCCCCCCCTCACTGATCACTGTGGGGCACCAGATTCCCGCACTTTACTAGTCGCCGCCCACGGCTCCCTCCTCCCCTGAGAGCTCCGGCAGCCATTTTTACACACATTCTGCCGGTGGAGGATTTCAGGAACGAGCTCTGCAGCTCTGGGAGACCTAGGCAGGGAATCTGGTGGACACACACCGCTTTGGGCGGTCGGTAAGCCACACCGGTCACCCGGTGCTGGTCCCCCTAGGGTGCCGAAGTATATGTGTATATATATGTATATATATTTGTATATATTTTCTCAGTTCGGCCGAGTTGTTTTGCTTTTGGCTATATACCCTCAGTGATCACTCTCCTAGGAGACAACAGCATGTCGTCCACAAGGAGCAAGGGCGCTAAGGCAAAGGGTTATTTTGCAACCTGTACCTCTTGTGCGGCTATGTTACCTGCAGGTTCCACCTACCCTCACTGTGAGCAATGCTCGACCCCTGTTGCACTTGCTCAGCTGGAGCCTTGGTCACTAGTGGGACCCTCGGCTCAGGCAGACCCGCCTGCTTCCCCGGTCCAGGTGGCAGGGACAGAGTTTGCAGTTTTTGCTGAGAAACTCTCTGAGTCGCTTTCACAATCCATGGCTCAGTCTATGGACAAATGGTCTGCCAAGCTACTAGAAGCCTTGCAGTCCAGACCGGTCCTTACACAGGCCCCGGGCACTGTTGGATCATCGCCTCCAGGCCCCTCTCGGTCTGCGCCGCAGCGTGCTCCCGGGGTGGCCCCTAGGTCTCACGTGGAGGACTCCGGCACGGACCACAGTCCCAGACCGGCTAAGCGGGCTCGCTGGGAATCTTCCCCGACTTCCTCACGCTGCTCGGGGTCTCAGCTTGAGGACTCTCTGGAGGATGAGGCGGACGTCGCAGCTCAGGGCTCTGACCCTGACGTTGCTCTCAATCTTGATATACCTGAAGGGGACGCCATAGTAAATGACCTTATAGCGTCCATCAACCAGGTGCTAGATCTTTCTCCCCCAACTCCACCTATAGAGGAGTCGGCTTCACAGCAGGAGAAACACCAGTTTAGGTTTCCCAAACGTACACGGAGTGCGTTTTTCGATCACTCGAACTTCAGAGATGCTGTCCAGAAGCACAGAGCATTTCCGGACAAGCGCTTTACTAAACGCCTTAATGACACACGTTACCCCTTCCCCTCTGACGTAGTTAAGGGTTGGGCTCAATGTCCCACGGTGGATCCTCCAGTCTCTAGACTGGCGGCTAGATCTGTAGTATCAGTTGCAGATGGCTCATCGCTTAAGGATGCCACTGACAGGCAGATAGAGCTCCTGGTGAAATCCATCTATGAAGCCACAGGCTCGTCTTTTGCCCCGGCCTTTGCAGCCGTGTGGGCACTCCAAGCTATCTCAGCTTGTCTGTCTGAGATTAATGCGGTCACACGTACCTCTGCTCCGCAAGTTGCGTCTTTGACGTCTCAGGCGTCGGCTTTTTCGTCCTACGCCATGAACGCCGTCCTGGACTCTGCTAGCCGTACAGCGGTAGCATCCGCTAATTCGGTGGCAGTCCGCAGGGCCATGTGGCTACGCGAATGGAAGGCAGACTCTGCTTCCAAGAAGTTCTTAACCGGTTTGCCGTTTTCTGGCGACCGATTGTTTGGCGAGCGATTGGATGAAATTATTAAGGAATCCAAGGGAAAGGACTCGTCCTTACCCCAGTCCAAACCGAAGAGACCTCAGCAACGGAAAATACAACCGAGGTTTCGGTCCTTTCGGCCCTCAGCCAAGTCCCAATCCTCCTCGTCCAACAGGCCAGAGAAGGGCCAGAGGAACTCTTATGCGTGGCGGTCTAAGTCCCGTCCCCAAAAAACCGCCGGAGGCACTGCCTCCAAGGCGGCCTCCTCATGACTTTCGGCCTCCCCGAACCGCATCCTCGGTCGGTGGCAGGCTCTCCCGCTTTTGCGACGCCTGGTGGCCACATGTCCAAGACCGATGGGTGAGAGACATTCTGTCTCACGGTTACAGGATAGAGTTCAGCTCTCGTCTTCAGACTCGTTTCTTCAGAACATCTCCGCCCCCATCGCAGGCCGGCGCACTTTTTCAGGCTGTGGGCGTCCTGAAGTCAGAAGGAGTGGTGATTCCCGTTCCCCCTCAGGAACATGGTCACGGTTTCTACTCCAACTTGTTCGTGGTGCCAAAGAAAGACGGATCATTCCGTCCCGTTCTGGACCTCAAACTGCTCAACAGGCATGTGAGCACCAGAAGGTTTCGGATAGAATCTCTCCGCTCGGTCATCGCTTCGATGTCACAAAGAGACTTCCTAGCATCAATCTACATCAAGGATGCTTATCTCCATGTGCCGATCGCACCCGAGCATCAACGCTTCCTGCGTTTCGCCATCGGGGACGAAGACCTTCAGTTCGTGGCACTGCCTTTCGGCCTGGCGACAGCCCCACGGGTCTTCACCAAGGTCATGGCATCCGTTGTGGCGGTCCTACACTCTCAGGGCCACTCGGTGATCCCTTACTTAGACGATCTCCTAGTCAGGGCACCCTCCCGGGTGGCGTGTCAACACAGCCTTACCGTCGCTCTGGAGACTCTCCAGCGGTTCGGGTGGATCATCAACTTCCCAAAGTCCAAGTTGACACCGACCCAATCACTGACTTACCTCGGGATGGAGTTTCATACTCTCTCAGCGATAGTCAAGCTACCCCTGGACAAACAGCTTTCGCTGCAGACAGGGGTGCAATCTCTTCTTCGGGGCCAGTCACACCCCTTGAGGCGCCTCATGCACTTCCTGGGGAAGATGGTGGCAGCACAATGGGACATTCTCCGCAAATGGGACAGGAAGTCGACGTCCCTCGACAGGAACGTCTCTTTCCCTTGCAGCCAAAACCTCTCTTCAGTGGTGGCTTCTTCCCACTTCTCTGTCACAGGGAAAATCCTTCCTGCCCCCATCCTGGGCTGTGGTCACGACGGACGCGAGTCTGTCAGGGTGGGGAGCGGTTTTTCTCCACCACAGGGCTCAAGGAACCTGGACTCCGATAGTCCTCCCTTCAGATCAATGTTCTGGAGATAAGGGCAGTGTATCTAGCCCTAAAGGCGTTCCATCGGTGGCTGGAGGGCAGGCAGATCCGCATACAGTCGGACAACGCCACGGCGGTCGCGTACATCAACCACCAGGGCGGCATGCGCAGCCGTCAAGCCTTCCAAGAAGTCCGGCGGATTCTGCTGTGGGCGGAGGCCACAGCCTCCACCATCTCCGCAGTTCACATCCCGGGCGTAGAAAACTGGGAAGCAGACTTTCTCAGTCGTCAGGGCATGGATGCGGGGGAATGGTCTCTTCACCCAGACGTGTTTCGAGAGATCTGTCGCCGCTGGGGAATGCCGGACGTCGATCTCATGGCGTCACGGCACAACAACAAGGTCCCGGCTTTCATGGCACGGTCTCAAGATCACAGAGCTTTGGCGGCGGACGCGTTAGTTCAGGATTGGTCGCAGTTTTGACTCCCTTATGTGTTTCCTCCTCTGGCGATGTTGCCCAGAGTGTTACGCAAGATCAGATCCGACTGTCGTCGCGCCATTCTCGTCGCTCCAGATTGGCCGAGGCGGTCGTGGTACCCGGATATGTGGCACCTCACGGTGGGTCAGCCGTGGGCGCTTCCAGACCGCACAGACCTGCTGTCACAAGGCCCGTTTTTCCACCTGAATTCTGCGGCCCTCAACCTGACTGTGTGGCCATTGAGTCCTGGCTCCTAGCGTCGTCGGGTTTATCGCAGGCTGTCATTGCCACTATGAGACAGGCCAGGAAACCAACATCCGCCAAGATCTATTACAGGTCGTGGCGGATCTTCTTGTCCTGGTGTTCTGATAAGGGTTTTACTCCCTGGCCTTTTGCCTTACCCATTTTTCTTTCATTCCTTCAATCCGGAATGGACAAGGGTTTGTCACTCGGCTGTCTCAAGGGACAAGTATCGGCGCTCTCAGTATTTTTTCAAAAGCGCCTGGCCAGGCTTTCGCAGGTCCGCACGTTCCTGCAGGGAGTTTGCCACATAGTTCCACCCTACAAGCGTCCGCTGGAACCCTGGGATCTTAACAGGGTGTTAATGGCTCTTGAAAAACCACCTTTCGAGCCGCTGAGAGATGTTTCTTTATTGCGTCTTTCGCAGAAGGTGGCTTTTCTTGTGGCAATTACCTCACTCAGAGTGTCGGAGCTTGCAGCGCTGTCATGCATACCCCCTTTCCTGGTTTTTCACCAGGATAAGGTGGTTCTGCGTCCTATCCCGGAGTTTCTCCCTAAGGTGGTATCTCCTTTTCATCTCAATCAGGATATCTCCTTACCGTCATTTTGCCCTCATCCAGTTCACCAGTGTGAAAAGGATTTGCATTCATTAGGTCTAGTGAGAGCACTCCGGCTCTACGTGTCTCGCACGGCGCCCCTGCGCCGTTCAGATGCGCTCTTTGTCCTGGTCGCAAGAGAGTAAGGAAAAAAATTGTATGTGAATGAGTGGGAAGAGTGAAATAGAAAGTATACATTTTAATGTTAAGAGTAAATATAAAGAGATGTTCAATTACATATATGAGCAAACAGCAACAAGCCCGGTCCCCACACTGCACACATCACCGTACAGAGATGATTGAAGAAACCAAAAACATGAAGGCAGGCTGGCTACTGGACAGCGTAGTCTGAATCGTGGCTCATACATGATGGCATTTTGGAGAAGGGGAGGGGGGTACAAGCAGGGCTGTGGAGTCGGTAAGCCAAACCTTCGACTCCGACTCCGACTCCTCAAATTCTCTTGCACCGACTCCGACTCCGGCTCCGACTCCGGCTCCGACTCCGACTCCTACATATATTGCTTATAGTTAGGTGAAAAATTTATTGTAGTACATGAATATGTGTATGTGAACATCAGACATTTAATAATTTTTATGATACAATAATCAAGATATTTGGATAGAACATAAAATATATTTATTGGAATACAACTTTAGAACACAAAAAACTGTAATAAATTGTAAATATGTAATACACTATGTAATATACAGTAGATTACATATATATCTTGTGTGTGTGTATATACACTGTGTATATATATATATATATATATATATATATATATATATTATATATATTACATATTTACAATTTATTAGTTTTTTTGTGTTCTAAAGTTGTATTCCAATAAATATTTTATGTTCTATCCAAATATCTTGATTATTGTATCATAAAAACAATTAAATGTCTGATGTTCACATTGTACTACAATAAATTTTTCACTTAAATATAAGCATTATACTAAATGTTGTTATTTAGTAAAATATTCAGCACATTCTGCATTGCACTCCTGTCCCCAATTTATTATATATTTTAGGAGTCGGAGTCGGTGCATTTTATACCGACTCCGACTCCACCAAAATGAGCTCCGACTCCGACTCCACGACTCCGACTCCACAGCCCTGGGTACAAGCGTCTGGCTATAGGTGTAGGCTTTTTCTGATGGGGATCAGAGATTTATTCACACTTTCTTTGGGTTAACCCTTTGGTTACGCACGATATGAACTTTTGATAGAGTTTATGGTTTGATAACAAACTTATACTTTTTCCCCATAGGATTTCACTGAATTTCATAATATATTGCTATAACTTTTGGCTATTCTCTCTGCAACATAGAGGTGTCACTCCCCTGAGTATTTACTGTGATAGTTCTGTGTATGTGCTTTTGTTTTGTGAGCGCTCTTAAAGCATCTATTAGTTCTTTATTTCTCTATCCTAGAGGTCCACTTTGCATAGTCACTGCCTTATATCTGTGAACGTGCCTAGCTTTGTAAATTCGTATAATATGCCCCAATGAGTTTTTTCTGTGACCACACTGCCTTATGTTTTGCTCTGGTTTCATGAGTATTTTTTGTAACAATACTTGTGTGTTTAATGTATTTTGTACAATACGGGTATGTGCCCACGATCAGAACCCGCTGCGTCCTGGGCGTGGGGGGTCCTTACTTGCGGGGCTGCGAGTCTCCTCTGCAGGAGACCACAGCTACCCGTGACCCTGATCAGGGCTCAGTGCGCTGCAGTCTCTCTCTTGTGTTCTCCCTAAGGAAAAGAATTGACATGCTGGCTGCTTAGAAAGCTGCACCGCAGGTCAGTTTTTGCTGCTGGCCGTACACTCACAATAGGCATGGGATTACTAGAAATCCCATCCACTGTGCTTGTTCTGTACAACACAGCGAAAACATGCTGCATCCAAAACGCTGCAAACACTGATCGTGGGCATGTACCTTAAGGTTTTGTTCCTACTTTGTAGATTTGCCTGTAGATTTTCTGCACCAAAAACTGCATCTAATGACAGCAAAAGTGCTGCCCATTGTGTTGAATTGTCAACGCTATTCTCTTCTCCCACTCTTAACACACCGAGAGCAACACAGCAGAAGAAATGCTACCACAGGCCTACTGTATCCGTTGTTTCAGATGCCCCACATCCTGGATCCTGGATCTGTGGTATTGCTCTCGTTGTGTCAAGACTGGAAGAAGAGAATCACGTTGACAATTCAACACAATGGGCAACACTTTGAGCACATTCTTGTCATTGTTCCATGTCACAAACGTGTCAATAACTCCATAATGAATGAAGCTATACTAAAAAATGAGCCCACCATTGTTTGTTTTTCTTGTGCAATTCTGTGTTTGTGTCACATGACCCCCTTCCAATTGAAAAAAAATTAAAGTTGAACTCAAAATGGCGCTTTTGCAGGTGGCCACCATGGGTGTGACCCGGCCTCAAATGTTTGGCCCCTCCCATGTACTAAAATGCCACAAACAGGTGATATCAGCAACTACTTCTATTTCTTCAGCGCTCTATTGGGAGACCCAGACGATTGGGGTATAGCTACTGCCCTCTGGAGGCCACACAAAGCACTACATTAAAAGTGCAAGGCCCCTCCCCCTCTGGCTATACCCCCCCGTGGTATCACGGGTTCTCCAGTTTTAGCTTTGTGTGCGAAGGAGGTCAGACATTCCATGCATAGCTCCACAGATTTTAGTCAGCAGTAGCTGCTGACTGTTTCGGATGGAAGAAAAGAGGACACATATAGTGTCCCCAGCATGCTCCCTTCTCACCCCTGGATGGTGTTGTAAGGTTGAGGTACCTATTGCTGGTACAGGGCTGGAGCCTGACATGCTGTTTTCCTTCCACATCCCCTGGTAGGGCTCTGTGGAAGTGGGATCCTGCCGGCCTCTCAGCTCTGATGCCGGGCTCCATCCACAGACCCATTAGAACCTGATGGATTCGGAGCAGGAGTACGATCAGGGACAGGCCCTGCATCATACAGGTACTCTGTGTCCCCGGCAGGCACAGACACACTCCGGGCTGGCTGGGTGTTGTAGTGCGCCGGGGACCGCAATGTTGGAGTTAGTGTCCCTACAGATTACTGGGGGATGTTTTGTGTATGGGAACGCAGCGCCGACCCCCTCTGGACCGGGCGGCGCTGCTGTGACTTGTGGTGCGCCGGGGATCCGCCGTCCGCGCTTTTACGGCGGCGGCGGTTATAACTTTAGTCCCCGGCTTTTTGGGCCTAGGACGCCGGCAGCTCCGTTTCGTTCCCGCCCCCACCCTGTCATTCAGGGTAGGGGAGAGACGCTGTTCGCAAGCAGCGACGAGGGCTGGAGCCTGATTTACATGCTCCAGCCCTCACACTATGCACAGAGGGAAGCAGGCTTCCCGCTCTTGGCCAGGAACGCCCAGGGCCCGCCCCCTTCCTCTCTAGAGACGCCGGCAGCCATTACATGCATGCCTGGCTGGAGGAAGGACGCAAGGCTCTGGGAGACCTGGACTAGGGGCTATCTGGCGACCACACACCCGCTTTTTAAGCGGGCGGTAAGCGATTTTTCTGTGCTGGTCCCTCTAGTGCCTCACTGTGTGTCAGTGTACTGGGTACATATATATAGATATTGTATTTCTTGCACTGTGAGGTGCGCTTCTGGCTGCATATCCCAGATCGCTCTGTGGAAGCAGCAACATGTCATCCTCAAAACGCAAGGCGGCCAAGGCAAAAAGGGCTGTGTATACTGCGTGTGCTGCATGTGGGGCTAATCTACCAGCAGGCTCTGATGACCCCCATTGTGTGCAATGCTCCGACCCGGTGCTGCTTCGCCAGCCGGAGTCAGGAGAGGTAGCGACCCAGGCTGAGACGCTTGTAAGTTCTGCCCCGGTGACAGGGACGGACTTTGCAGTTTTTGCAGATAATATGTCTGTATCTATGGCAAAAATCCTTGAGACCTTGCAATCTATGCATGGGGCTCAGTCTCTGGGCACGGCGAGGCCTCTGTCCTCAGGTCCCCCTTACTTGGAATGTATCCAGCCCACAGGGGGGTCCCCGGCTTCACAGGCCGAGGATTATGACTCAGATGATGGCCCCAGCCACCCTAAGCGAGCTCGCTGGGAAAGACCCTCGACGTCTTCACACTGCTCAGGGTCTCAGCGCAATCAGTCTCCCTGTGATGTGTCTGATGAGAGTGATCAGGAATCCACTCCTGGAACCCCTCTCAACCTGGATACCCCGGATGGGGATGCCATGGTAGACGACCTTATCTCAGCCATCAATAGGCTGTTGGATATTTCTCCCCCAGCCCCTTCAGCAGAAGAGGCGGCTGCGGAGCAGGAAAAGTTTCGTTTCCTTTATCCCAAGCGTAAATTGAGTGCTTTGTTAGATCACTCTGACTTCAGAGAATCAATTCAGAAGCACGACGCTCACCCGGAAAGGCGTTTCTCTAAACGATCTAAAGATACGCGTTTCCCTTTCCCCCCTGAGGTGGTCAAGCGCTGGACACAGTGTCCAAAGGTGGACCCCCCGATTTCCAAACTTGCAGCTAGATCCATAGTTGCAGTGGAGGATGGCGCTTCACTTAAAGATGCCAATGACAGACAGATGGACCTTTGGTTAAAATCTGTCTATGAAGCTATAGGCGCGTCATTTGCTCCGGCATTCGCAGCCGTCTGGGCACTCCAGGCTATTTCAGCTGGCTTAGCAAAGGTGGATGCTATCATGCATCCAGCAGTGCCGCAAGTGGCGCACCTTACCACGCAGATGTCGGCGTTTGCGTCTTACGCTATCAATGCGGTCCTAGAATCTACCAGTCGCACCTCAATGGCGTCCGCCAATTCGGTAGTTTTGCGCAGAGCCTTGTGGTTAAAGGACTGGAAAGCGGATGCTGGTTCCAAAAAATGTTTAACCAGTTTGCCTTTGTCTAGAGAGAGACTGTTTGGCGAGCCATTGGCTGACATCATTAAGCAGTCCAAGGGTAAAGACTCCTCTTTACCACAACCCAGAACACCCAAACCTCAGCAGAAAAAGTGGCAGCAGAGGTTTCAGTCCTTTCGAGGTTCGGGCAAGACACCATTTACCTCGTCCAAAGGGACTCAGAGGACGCAAAGAAACTCAGATTCGTGGCGGACTCACACACGCCCCAAGAAAGCAAATGGAGGTACCGCTTCCAAAGCGGCTACCTCATGACTTCCAGCCCCCCCCCTCCGCATCGCCGGTCGGGGGCAGGCTCTCCCGCTTTTCCGGCATTTGGATGTCACAGGTCAAAGACCGGTGGGTGACGGACATTTTGTCTCGCGGGTACAGAATCGAGTTCAATTCTCGTCCTCCAGCTCGGTTCTTCAGAACCTCCCCACGGCCAGACCGAGCAGATGCTCTGCTGCAGGCGGTGGATTCCCTAAAAGCGGAAGGAGTGGTTATCCCAGTCCCTCCTCAGGAACAAGGGCAAGGGTTTTACTCCAATCTCTTTGTGGTTCCAAAAAAGGACGGCTCGTTCCGTCCTGTTCTGGACCTAAAACGGCTCAACAAGCATGTGCACGCCAGGAGGTTCCGGATGGAAACCCTCCGCTCTGTCATTGCCTCAATGTCCAGAGGAGACTTCCTTGCCTCAATAGACATCAGAGATGCTTATCTCCACGTGCCAATTGCTACAGAACATCAACGTTTTCTACGTTTTGTGATAGGAGACGACCATTTTCAGTTCGTAGCTCTTCCATTTGGTCTGGCGACAGCCCCACGGGTCTTCACCAAGGTCATGGCGGCGGTGGTAGCAGTCTTGCACTCTCAGGGACACTCGGTGATCCCTTACCTAGACGATTTATTGGTCAAAGCTCCCTCTCAGGAGGCATGCCAACTCAGCCTGAATGCTACGCTGGAGACTCTACAGTCTTTCGGATGGATCATCAACTTTCCAAAGTCGATCCTATCACCGACTCAGTCACTAACGTATCTTGGCATGGAGTTTCATACTCTAGCAGCGATAGTGAAGCTTCCGCTGGACAAGCAGCGGTCACTACAGACAGGGGTGCAATCTCTCCTGCAGGGCCAGTTGCATCCCTTGCGGCGCCTCATGCATTTCCTAGGGAAGATGGTGGCAGCCATGGAAGCAGTTCCCTTTGCGCAGTTTCATCTGCGCCCACTTCAATGGGACATTCTCCGCCAATGGGACGGGAAGTCAACGTCCCTGGACAGGAAAGTCTCGCTTTCCCAGACGGCCAAGGACTCTCTACAATGGTGGCTCCTTCCCACATCATTGTCTCAGGGAAGATCCTTCCTGCCCCCATCCTGGGCAGTAGTCACGACAGATGCGAGTCTGTCAGGGTGGGGAGCAGTATTTCTCCACCACAGGGCTCAGGGGACGTGGACTCCGCAGGAGTCCACCCTTCAGATCAATGTTCTGGAGATCAGAGCAGTGTATCTTGCTCTACTGGCCTTCCAACAGTGGCTGGAAGGAAAGCAGATCCGAATCCAATCGGACAACTCCACAGCGGTGGCATACATCAACCACCAAGGAGGGACGCGCAGTCGGCAAGCCTTCCAAGAAGTCCGGCGCATTCTAATGTGGGTGGAGGACAGAGCATCCACCATATCCGCGGTTCACATCCCAGGCGTAGAAAACTGGGAAGCAGACTTCCTCAGTCGCCAGGGCATGGACGCAGGGGAATGGTCCCTTCACCCGGACGTGTTTCAGGAAATCTGTCGCCGCTGGGGAGTGCCGGACGTCGACCTAATGGCGTCCCGGCACAACAACAAGGTCCCGGCATTCATGGCGAGGTCGCGCGATCAAAGAGCTCTGGCGGCAGACGCCTTGGTTCAAGATTGGTCGCAGTTTCAGCTCCCATACGTGTTTCCACCTCTGGCGCTCTTGCCCAGAGTGCTACGCAAGATCAGATCCGAGTGCAGCCGCGTCATACTCGTCGCTCCAGACTGGCCGAGGAGGTCGTGGTATCCGGATCTGTGGCATCTCACGATCGGTCGACCGTGGTCACTGCCAGACCGACCAGACTTACTGTCCCAAGGGCCGTTTTTCCATCAGAATTCTGCGGCCCTGAACCTGACTGTGTGGCCATTGAGTCCTGGATCCTAGCGTCTGCTGGATTATCTCAGGGAGTCATTGCCACAATGAGACAAGCTAGAAAGTCGAATTCGGCTAAGATCTACCACAGAACGTGGAAGATTTTCTTGTCCTGGTGCTCTGCTCAGGGAGTGTCTCCCTGGCCATTTGCATTGCCCAAGTTTCTTTCCTTCCTGCAATCGGGGTTAGAAAAGGGCTTGTCGCTCAGCTCCCTTAAAGGGCAAGTTTCGGCACTATCCGTGTTTTTTCAGAAGCGTCTAGCACGTCTTCCTAAGGTGCGCACGTTCCTGCAGGGGGTCTGTCATATTGTGCCCCCGTACAAGCGACCGTTAGATCCATGGGATCTGAACAGGGTACTAGTTGCTCTCCAGAAGCCGCCCTTCGAGCCTCTGAAGGAAGTTTCCTTTTCTCGGCTGTCGCAGAAAGTGGCGTTTCTTGTTGCAATCACATCGCTTCGGCGAGTGTCTGAGCTGGCAGCTCTGTCATCCAAGGCTCCCTTCCTGGTGTTCCACCAGGACAAGGTTGTGCTGCGCCCCATTCCGGAGTTTCTCCCTAAGGTCGTATCCTCTTTTCATCTTAATCAGGATATTTCCTTGCCTTCTTTTTGCCCTCATCCGGTTCACCGGTATGAAAAGGCCTTACGTTTGCTAGATCTGGTGAGAGCACTCAGAATCTACATTTCCCGCACGGCGCCCATACGCCGTGCCGATGCACTTTTCGTCCTTGTCGCTGGTCCGCGCAAGGGGTTGCAGGCTTCTAAAGCCACCCTGGCTCGATGGATCAAAGAACCAATTCTAGAGGCCTACCGTTCTGCGGGGCTTCCGGTTCCTTCAGGGCTAAAAGCCCACTCAACCAGAGCCGTGGGTGCGTCCTGGGCATTACGTCACCAGGCTTCGGCTCAACAGGTGTGCCAGGCAGCTACCTGGTCCAGTCTGCACACTTTCACCAAGCATTATCAGGTGCATACCTATGCTTCGGCGGATGCCAGCTTAGGTAGAAGAGTCCTGCAGGCGGCAGTGACACCCCCGTAGGGGAGGGCTGTTTTGCAGCTCTAACATGAGGTATTTATTTACCCACCCAGGGACAGCTTTTGGACGTCCCAATCGTCTGGGTCTCCCAATAGAGCGCTGAAGAAGAAGGGAATTTTGTTACTTACCGTAAATTCCTTTTCTTCTAGCTCTTATTGGGAGACCCAGCACCCGCCCTGTTGTCCTTCGGGATTTCTTGGTTGTTTGCGGGTACACATGTTGTTCATGTTGAACGGTTTTTCAGTTCTCCGACGTTATTCGGAGTTAATTTGTTTAAACCAGTTATTGGCTTCCTCCTTCTTGCTTTGGCACTAAAACTGGAGAACCCGTGATACCACGGGGGGGTATAGCCAGAGGGGGAGGGGCCTTGCACTTTTAATGTAGTGCTTTGTGTGGCCTCCAGAGGGCAGTAGCTATACCCCAATCGTCTGGGTCTCCCAATAAGAGCTAGAAGAAAAGGAATTTACGGTAAGTAACAAAATTCCCTTCTTTATCAGTGTATCCGTACTTATGGCCCACCCTGTAGAGCAGTTTTCTTGTAACCATATAGAATACCACCTTGACGAACAGTTTGCAATCTGCTTCAAATAATCAGTGAATCTAAGGGCCGATGTTTTCCAGTGTCCTAATAAGAATGTGTTCCTAGTTGTACACGCTACCGTCACTGCACTGATAAGGTTTTCCTCTCCCGGGTGTATAACATGTTCCGTGTGTAGGATCACAGTTCATCTAATCACTGTCACTTTGTGTGTTCCCTTGTAGGCCCAGAATGCGCTGTATGCCTCAGTTTTCTGAGCTTTCTCCAGGAGAATATTGGGCAAAGCCTAAGGTATAACAATGGTCGCTTAGTGAGTTATATAACCTTTGATTGGGCGTGTGACTTGTATTTCCGTATTGCTTAGCTTATATGTGCCAGATGTTAATGTTTGGGTGGATGCAGCCTAGCTGAGCAGAGATTACAGAAGCTGTATGGGTGACGTTATCCTCCTGGAGTGCTACAGATGATGCTGCTGCTTCTATTCACTTTCCTCATCATTAGAGAGTAGAATTGGTCTGAATCGATTAAAATGGCAATGCCAATGGTCTGTGCAGCAGGATGGAGAGGAGTACTGCCCCTTACCTGGCGGAGTCAGCTGTTCTTCTATTAGCCCGTCCTGGCGTGAACTCATCATTGCAGTGTGAAGCACAGGTGACGTTATGCCAGGCCGGCAAATCAAAAGAACCAAAATATCAAGATTGGGAAAGGTCACCGTATTCCAGTGGATGACTTTGGACAAAACGTTTTCATTAGAATAGTCTCTCTGTGATCAACTGATTTCAAAGCTTCCTGCAATTTAGGGTAATCTCTGGAGAAACCTTACGGCAAGTCTACAGTACTCTGCAGCACCATCATATGGAAATGCTGCTTTACACAAATCCCATGGAAATGAATCTACGGTGTATAGATATGGGTCCTGAGTGGACTCTTCTGTTAGGGCAGGATACTCTTTTAGGTGTATGAAATTGGGTTTTGTAAACTAGGCGACCTCTTCAGAGGACAGCACATTTCAGTATGGTATTAACAGACCATGTATATTCTGTTTGTTGTCTTCATGCACTGGGCATATAGTAAATTGTTTTGTTTGTTTTTTTTGGGTGGTGTTTAGAATCAAAACATTAAGAGCAATGGTAAGAAGCAACATCAAGATTCTCAGAAGAAGAAAACAAACGGTGTCCACAATCCTCCACCCAAACTGCAGCAACAAAATAGTGTTCTAGTAAGTTGCGACACCTATGAGACGACCTTGTTATCTTGACCTTTCTCTAGGGCATATTGGACCGCCTTTATGGGTGACCATGTTTTTTTTTCTTTTTCTTTATAGAAATCTGAGGGAAACCTGTGTCTCACAAGTCTAAATGACAATTTTGATGTGGGTTCGTATCTTTCTTGTAATTTTTAATGTTTATGAATTTTATTCCTGTCCTTAAGAAATTGTTTAAAGGCAATCAGTCACCATTATTTCACATCACCAAACTATAGGTGCATTCTGTTCTTTCAAAGACAAATCCGGCTATTCCATTACATGACCAGACTGGTCCTCCATTACTGAGAACTCTGTCTATGATATGCAATTGAGTCTAAAGAGCTATTTGTAGATGAGACGCCTCTGTCACTCCAGTTCTTTTTCTCTGCCCAGCACAGCCTCCTACTGTTTGACTGACTGCTCCTTTTGCCTGAAGTCACACAGCATAGAGGCTGCGAGTCAAGCAGGAGGCGGCACAGAATAGAGCTGGAGTGAAAGGGGCTTCAGATCTACAAGTAGCACTTCAGCTTCCTTTACATATCAAGTGAAACCATGGTGTCTCAATAATTGAGGACAGAATGGTACTGCTGGATATGTGTGAAATAATGCGTGCGTGTATGTATTAATATTTATATAATATATATAATATATATATATTTGTGTGTGTGTGTGTATATTACAATATATACAATGTATGTAATACACAAATGCATGATAAAATATATATATATAAGATCTGAAAGGGACTCTGATGTAAACCTTCCTGCACACCTCGCAAGTAGAACCAGAACACATTGTATATATCAGCACTATATACTGTATAGTGCTGATATATACAATGTGCTCTGGTTCTACTTGTGAGGTGTGCAGTAAGGTTTATTCTAGAGTCCCTATAATGTATGGACTTCATAACATCCCTCCAATGTTGGGTTAATGTTTTGAACCCATGACAGTACATTATGGTCCTAGCCCTGCATTAGCACAATCCACCTTCAATTCCATGAGATTTGATTAGTGTATTTTCTTCTCCAGACTCTGTATACGGTCTCTCCTCTGAAGGACAGCAGTATGACCTCGCTATAGCTGAGGCTTGCAATGGGACCCTGGAGTACCCCTTCTCTTCTAAAGCCTTCCTGGGATTCCGATTTGACAAGGATGCCATCATGAAGTCCTTGGATTTCTGAGCCACCAGCAGCTGCACCAGATTCATGAGCACTGCAGTGTTGCAGCCAAGAGTGTTTTAATCAAGCCTTACCTTCCTCAGGGTTTTACAAGGATGTGCAGGGATTTACTGGGGTCAGAAGGTCTGTCCTATGGACAGGACTTGGTTCTGTTCATTCTATGTGATTGTGAGTGTCTGGTGGAGGATCTTTCTGTCTTGCACTGTTTTTTGCAATATTGTTTTTATTTTTACTACAAACGAGTACCTTTCAGTGTTTGACCTCTCTTACATATTCAGTGGGCATTGCCTCGATGTGGTTTGTTGGTCTTCACCTCCCTGAGATTGATGTGACACTTGGTTTACTATATAGCTCTTGGTGTAGCTTGAATGTAATATGAATGCATCATCAATGGTGACTTCAGCCTCGCTGTACACCACTTGTTGGGAGGGATGGGTGGGGGTCTCTAGTTTTGTTGCCTTGTATTATATGCACCGCACATTACCCGACATTAACCTCTTCATATCTGAAGTGGGCTGATGATATTCAGGGTTGAGAGGTCTGCATTACTGCGTCTTTCATGGTCTGTCCCTATAAATGCAGCACTGTGCTGTAGCATGTCTATGGTGACTGAGGAGGACAGAATGGAGATTCCTTTACCTTTTGAACTTTATTTGGAAGCTTCACGTTAATGTGAATAGACAATAGCTTTCCTCGGGCTTCTATCTTGCGCCGTTTTTTTGCCGCTACTCGTTCATTTATAAATCAGCCTGAGATGTGAATAACATTATATGAGGAATGTATTTTCATGGGGATCATGTGCCTGTCGCTGGCATTAAGCAATTGTATTGTAGCCCCCATTATTTTGGTGGTCCTATAGCCTGACTATGAGCCGGTGCTCTTTCCCCACCACGTCTTGTGAATATTCTCCTCCCCTCCCCCCCTCCCACCTTGTGGATTAGTTTCAGATCTCATTTTCCTCTTTACTGTTTGGCAAAATAAATGCCACGCTATGTAGCAGAATCCGGAGCGACTCACTAGGGTGGCAGGACCACTTTTTATTGCCGATGAGGACATTATTTTACTGTACTTCATTGTCCCTTTTATAATGGACACATGGGAAAGTTCTGCACTGATATGCAACGTGCTGTCTGTATGGAAAGTACTAGATTGGCACCGTGCTCTTGGGGTTCTCGGGGCTGCAGCACTAGATACTGAATGATCTCCCCTACTATTACAGTACAAATATACAGAGATGTCCAGGATAAGAAAAACATGGCTCATTTCTTCCAAAAAACAGTACATGTGTCTACCAGTTGTATTGCTGCTCAGCTCATTTATTACAATATCATGTACAACCTGTAGACAAAGGGTGGTACTGTTTTTGGAAGAAGGCAGCCATGTTTTTCTGAATCTGGACAACCCATACTACCACATTTATGTACCACAGTCCTATGAGCAGTCATTTTAGGCTTGATCACGATAACAAAGGTAGACCATGATTTATTATTCACTGGACAACATATGGTGCATATATCTGTGATGTATACAAACGCCAGCTGTGGTAGGTGCATGGCCGCTTATGCCAAAATCTAACCTGATATTAGAAAAGTAATACTTGAAATCTGTATGTGCAAAAGGTCCATGTAAGAATTAGGCTTAGAAGAACCTGGTGAGGGGATGGGAGAGTCCTAAGGACACACGACCTCCCCGATGCCACCGCTGGACAGAATGACCAGTATAATAAATATATGGGGAGACTCTGGTTTTTAAAAATTTTATAACAAATAATACAAATCTCATCTTTACTCAGTCACTGGAGTGAGATCGGATTCTATTTTTTTTTTTTTTTAAACGTATATTAGTAGTAGTGATTGATGAGTGGGCACTACCATGCTTAGGCGCTCGGTAGATGGACAGTTGGATGGGCTTGACGTGTACCGTGCATAATGGAAGTCAAAGGGAAAGTCAAGCATTTTTCTGGAAGATTTTCTGGATAAATGCTCGCGTTTCCTATTGGCTTCCATATAGTCTGTACAATGAGATGAGCCCGTCCGCGACTGCTCGTTATGAGTATCGAGCACCTCAGCATGATAGTGCTCGCTCATCACTAGTCATGAAGTGAAGTCCTATTATTAATGATTGCCACTGCCCTATACTCGATTGGGGTTCTCTGGTACCGTCGGTACTCTGCTGAGTATGGCAGGTGCTCGGATATGTCATTCGTGAAACATTTAACACCATGCGCCAAGTCGCATTGGTGAATGAGGGGATCCGGCACCCCAGTAAGAGCTACTCGCAGTCTATGAAAGGCTCCCACTGGGGGCAAAACAATGTTTTCGGATGTAGTGTGTCAAAAACAAACACAAAAATCCCACCCGCCCGGGAAATGCTCTGTGCATGGATGTCTGTACGCAGGCAGAGAACCAAACTTCCCAATCAGTGACTTCTATTATACTCATTACTTGGGTTGAGTCCTTCAGAGCGTCCAACCTCCTGGATAAGGATAAGGAGCACTCACGAAGTTTTGTTCTCGCTCATCATTACTTATAATGTATGCTAATTCCTGCAATTTTTTTTTTTTTTTTAGTGTTAGTCCAGATCTTTTCATTCTGGTTGACTGGACTATGTCTTTGGGATGTGTATGCGGATATGCTAGGTTACATGTGTGACGATTAGTAACCTGGCTTATTATGTAATTTGCAAAGCTTGTGAAGAAAATTGTAGTTTGTTGGCTTGGAAGCTGTCGTTTCTAGAACGTTGATTCTGTGGCACCAGATGATGTTACATTTACAAGGCACAAAGACACATTTTCTTCCAGGCCTAATATTTAAAGGGAAGAGACAGAGCCCCTGATTCCAGCAATGTGTCACTTACTGACATTGCTGTCATTTTGATAAAATCAATGTTTTCTGTACGGCAGATCCAGCAGTTATTTGAATGCTGAGCTCTGTCTAATCCGCCCACACCACTGATTACTGTGTATGGACAGAAAGCTGCCAATCAGTGGTGTGGGCGGGTAAACCAGAGGTCCTAAATATGCAGGTCTACTAGTCCTGTAATAAAACTGGGCGGGTGTAGTTTTGATAAACTAGTGACCTGATCAGCAGTGGAATAAGTGAAGCATTGCTGTTATCAGGATCTGTCTCCACGTTATGGTGCACTCAGATTATGTGGCAGAAATCTGGTGACCGATACCCTTTAGTGAATAGTTTAACTGTGTAGATGCTTTTTGTGTGTGTGTGTGTGTGTGTGTGTGTGTGTGTGTGTGTGTGTGTGTAAAATATATATATATATATATATATATTAATAATGTATATGTAATCATACCATTTATGTAACTCGTTCCTTTTTAGATGTACAGCGCTCAGCCTAAATGAGTACAGTTCTTTGAAAAGGGAGGTTTTTCTTTTTTAATCAATATCTCACTGAACACAAGGACAGTTTCCAAAATTTTGACAGGTTTCATAGAATCTTTTTTTTGTTTTTTATTACTTTTTTTTTTTTATCACATAACCTAGGCGTTTGGTTGGTCCAGATCAGGAGACACTTGGCCACTGAATCCCTTCCACCCTGTTTTTCTTCAGAATGCAGCAGATGTGTTTATTCCATTATCCATATTTATGCCGTAAAACTGAAGATTTTGAAATGTTATGTTAATAACCTTAATTTCATATTATGGATTTAAAAAAATATTCTATGCAACTCAGTCTTGCCAAAATGATGGCAATAGTTCTTGTATTCCTTGAAGTATTGATTAATCTTTTAAGGATCGGGCAAAATTTTTTTTTTTCTTTTTTTCCCCCCCTCTCCTCACCCCAAGCTGAAAAACAAAATTCCAAACTCCCAAATTTTTATTTTTTGGTCGTTGCAATATTGCATCAAAATGTAAAAACAAGTGATCAAAGCATCACATCTACGCAAAAATGGCCCTCATATGGCTATATTCACGGAAAAATAAAAAAAGTTCTGGTTCTTGGAAGGAGAGGAAAAAAAAAACGGAAAATTGCCGGGGTTGAAAGGGTTAATGTTTTAAGAAGGGGGAATTTGAAGTTTATATATATATATATATATATATATATATATATATATATATATATATATATATATATATATATATATATATATATATATTTCTTTCTCTCCCCTCCTCTAGTGTTCTGCTGTATTTAATCCCTTAGCGACCAATGACGTACTGGGTACGTCATGGCTCATGTGAGGTTAATCCCCGCCTCCTGCTATGGGCAGTCCACAGCATTCCGCACATATATCAGCTGATTTCAGCAGCTGACGTGTGCCTGCTAGTTGCCAGTGGAATCGCGTTCCACCTGCGACTATTGACCTCTTACATCTCACTGCCAAATCGAAAGTCACGTGACGTGATCACGTAACGTCCGGTGGTTGCCATAGTAGCACAGGGTCATGTGATGACGCCTGTAGCTAACATGAGTCACTTTCTCGCAATGCTGCAATAGTGCCGGCATTGAAAGTAAGGCTATGTTCACACTAGAAAAATTATTTTAGTGAAGGATAAGTGCACCTGCGTTTTTACCGCTGGTTGCTCCCTGCGTTATTGTGCCAATTATCTATGGCAAATAACGCAGTTAGCTGCAGAGAAGAAGTGACATGCTCATTCTTTTTCTTAAGAAAATTCTTTCAGTAGATTTTCTTAAGAAAAAAACGCAGTGTGCTCACAGCTAATTTTTTTTTGCCATAGGTTTGGCTGGGAAATGTCTGCAGAAAGGTTACAAGAATTTCTCAAGAAATTTCTGCAGCAAAAACGGACCAAAAACGCAGGTAAAAAACGCAGTGTGTGAACATAGGCCTAAAGCAGCATTTCTGCAGATCTCAGCTGTGTTCTGGAGATATGGAAGAGCGATCAGACTGCTGATCCATATAGCCCCCTAAGGGACCTAGTAAAATAAAAAAAGTTAAAAAAAAACTAAAAGTAAACGGCGTTGCTGGGAAAAAAATTCCAAACGCCAAAATTACGTTTTTCGGTCGCCGTAAATCTTTGTGCAAAATGCAATAACAGTCGATCAAAACGTAGCATTTGCGCAAAAATGGTACCATTTTAATAATGTCAGCTCGAGTCACAAAAAAAAAAAGCCGGCACTGTGCCATAGATCCAGTAAAATGAGAATACTACGGATTTCGGAAAATGGCGCAAAATGTCCGCCACTTTTTTATACAAGCTTGTGAATTTGTTTTTTACCCCCTTACATACAAGTAAACCTGTTCATGTTTGGTGTCTCCAAACTCGCACCGACGTGAGGCATCACAACAGCACATCAGTTTTATCATAGAGTGAACGTGGTGAATGAAATATCCCAAAAACTATTGTGCGATCACACTTTTCTTTGAAGTTTTTTTAGAATTGAAATTTTTGCAGTACGCTATATGGTAAAACTTTTGGTTTCATTTAAAACTACAACTCGTCCCGGAAAAAACAAGCCCTATATGGCAAGATTGACAAACAAATAATAAAGTTCCGGCTCTCGGAAGAAAGAGAGGGTTTACAAACTAAAAAAAAACGCGAAAACCCAGGGGGCTTAAGGGGTTAATAGCCCCTTAGGGGACTTGAGCCTGCAATAGTCTGATAACTTGTTCTATATACAGCAACGTCATAGCATTGCTGTATATAGAAGAAATCAGTCGCCTATGAACGCCTGGCCATGGACTGGCTTCACTGGAGTACTGAAATGACAGAAAAAGGGGTCATCAGCTGACCCCTGGGTGTCATGACAACTAATCGGCATTCCGCGATCTCCTCTCACCAATGTAATATCACTCGAATCAATATCTTGCAGAGTTTGATGTTAGTGTCACCATACTGTGATCCGATTCTCGGTTTGAAGGAGAAGAACAAAAGTTCTCCATTCTGGGAGTCCATTGGGACTGTAGTCTGATGAATTCTAAGCACCCATAGACCTGTATGGGTTTGTGCCGTCTGATATGCAGTGCCACTCGCAGCATGCTGCGCTTTTATCTTGACAAATCTGCTCGAGAAAAAAAATGCTGATTTGACCCTGCCCGATTGTGTAACATTGGAGCGAGTGCTATCCGGTGAAACATCAGGTTGCACTTGTCGGATAACACGCCCCATGTGAGCGAGCCCTTCCGCTATGTTCACATGATGAGCTTTGAGTTTTTGACGCAGCAAAAATATGTAGAGTAAAAAAACACAGCAACTTAGTAACACAGAGTGGGTGGAATTTCCAGAAATCTCACTCCCACTGAGCTTTTTCATGCTGCATAAAAGGACCTGCGGTGCGTGTGTGTCACATCCACAGCCATGTCAGTTTCTCTTGTGGCTGCGCTGTGTTGTCTGTGCACATTTTCCACAGACATCTGCATTCAATGCGGAAAAATCCTTTGGTATGGATTACACTAGTTCTTTACCTGTGTCAATAAAGTTTTGTCAAAGCCAAACACCAGGAAGTTTCAAAAACAAATCCGCTTTATTTAAATGAAGCATGACACACCAAACAGACAAAAACAGCAGCGTCAAGAATTGCGTAACCTGATTTACATAATGCGTGCAGAAATTCGCCAAAACCTGAGTAAGACTACGTTCCCACAATTTGCATCTCTTCTTTTACAGACCTTAGGTAAGTGGAGGAACGCGTCTGGAGACTCAGACCAAACAATGTGGGTCCTTTCATCAAAACTGTCCAAAAGGGAAAAAAAATCGCTATATATTTTCCCTTAAAGCTGTTCCTTCCCTTATGAACACTATTTGATGCACATCTCCAGTAATGTGTGAATTCTAATTGCAGCATTTTACTTTTAGCAGAATGAAAACTTCTGCTGGTTCCTCTCTGCTTTCAGGAATCAGTAAGGGCCTGGGCACATTGCCGTATTTTCATTCAGTGTAATCCCATAAAACATCGAATTACACTTGTATCAGTGTTATTCTATGGGGCCGTTAACTTGGCCAAGTTTGCCCCGATACGCTGATCGCACTGGACCACGCACGTCAATGAGTCCATGGTAACCATCGGGCCACACTCTGACGTCGGAATACAGGCTGATATTAGACTGACAGAATGAAGAAGATGGATAACTTTTTGTTTTCCATCTTCTCAATTAACAATACTACATTACATATCCCTATAAAACATTTCTTTATTAATTCAATTAAAATCGCCCGGGTAGACCGATAAGTACCAAAAATAAGGGGGACACTACCAGAATGACACCTGAATCTTCCTCTTGTCTTATTGTTCCCCGGACCGCCTGATGATGCCAAAAGTGGCAGGGAAACGCGTCGAGGCCGTGCTTATAGCACTCATCTAAAGGGAAGTGATTCTTCTTTATGGTCTATTATGACTAATATGCTTATCTGGCTTTATGATGTATATTACATTTATCTTGAGTTAAGGGGGAGTATTTTGAGCTGATGTGCCATCTGTCACTATCTGCACGGACCCAGTCCCTTTATTGCCAGGACATTGTATATATTTGTTTACCTTTTGGTTTTTTTTTTTTTTTTGTCCCTGTGTAAAGTATACAGCAATCAAGGGCTGTGAAAAGGCATTATAATTTGGTCACGTTAACAGAAGACTGGGACCTAAATTATTATTATTATTATTATAATTAAGTTATATCTTTAAGGTGACAGGTTTTTTACTGTTATGCATGAACATTAGTCTCTGTATAAGAGACAATAACCCCACTCCAGAAGAATTAATATTTGTCACAATTGTGTATATTTGGTGTTTTTCTATGTTGGTAGGGTGAGCCGACGTGGAACGGGGGCACCCCAGATAAGTTAGGGTGTCATACCCTCCGTTGGTAGGCAGAGGCTATAACAGGGAATTAATAGGGAAATGATAATCCAATATTAATTGGCACTTACCCAGCCTCATAAGGTTTACGGCTACCTCACATCACATTGTGTCCCCCTTATTTTTGGTACTTATCGGTGTACCAGGGAGATTTTAATTAATAAAGAAATATTTTATAGGAATATGTAATATACTATTGTTAGGCCAGTTTCACACATCCTTCTTTTTGCCGGTTTTGCGGATCCGGTACGCTCCCGTACAGTGAATACAGTACAATGACAGCGTAACAAGCGCCGGTCGCGTGCTGTCATGTGACCGGCGCATGTGACCGGAAGTTACAGCGCTGTCATTGTACTGTATTCACTGTACGGGAGCGTGCCGGTTCCGCGAAACCGGCAAAAAGAAGGATGTGTGAAACTGGCCTCAATTGGCTTTGAAACTATTCCAAGATTATTGGCTTTGTGAACCCCTTTTCCATCTTCTCATCCGATAGAATCGGATCACACTATGTCGACACGCTGATCAGTGTGATTTCCAGAACAGACTTGATTCCCTGGGATGAGAGACTACCTGGTCGTCTGCACCTAGCCTAACGTAGGTTTAAATAATCACGTTCACAACCTCCTAATGAAATCTGAAGGGTAATAACACCTATGACATTGTCCGAGCAGCTGTAATGCTTGAAACTTAACTTTCTTTTGCATTTCATTTAACCTTTAACCCCTTAACCACTTGGCGATTTTCTGTTTTTCATTTGTTTTTTTCCTTCCCTTCTTCGAGGAGCCATCTTTTTTTTTTTTTTTATATTTTTACAGCAATCTTGCCATATGAGGGCTTATTTTTTGCGGGACGAGTTGTACTTTTGAATTAAATGATTAGTTTTACCATGTAGTGTACTGGAAAATGGGGAAAAAAGTGCAATTGCACAATGGTTTTGGGGATCTTTTGTTTACCATGTTCACTATATGGTAAAACTAATGTCTGTGATGCCTCATCAGTACAAGTTCGTGGATACTAACGTATACTTTTATGTAAGGAGTGAAAATAAAAAAATACAGAAGTTTGTACAAAAAAAAAGAATTGCGCTTTGTCAAAATATTCCGAGATCTGTAGCGCTATAATTTTTTGGGATCTGGGGATAAGTGATGGCTTATTTTTTGCGTCCTGAGCTGACCTTTTAACACCATTTTTGTGTAGATGTAATGTTTTGATCGCCTGTTATTGCATTTTAAAAAAAATGTCAAAAAAAAGGAAAAACGTAATTTGTTTTTTTGTTTTTTTTTTTTTTCTTTTTCTTCATTGTGTGCCGAATCAGATTAATTTTATATTTTGATAGGTTAGGCATTTCTGAACACGGCTATACGTAATGTTGTTTTTTTGGTTTTTTTTTTTCCTTTTGTTTTCAATAGGGCAAAAAAGGGGGTGATTTGAACTTTTTTTTTTTTCCTTACATTTTTTTTTAACTTTTTTTTTTTAATTTTTTTTATTGATTTTTTCTAGTCCCCCTTAGGAACTTTGGCAATACCAAATGTGTACTTTTTTTTTTTTTTTTTTTTTTTTTTAATGGTTTTAGTTTCAATGGGGCGAAAGGTGGGTGATTTAAACTTTTTTTTTTTGTTTTTTTTTTCATTAAATTTTTTTTTTTTTTTTGTTTAATTTACTAGGGGACTTTAGCACTGCACAGTCCGATCGCCTTTGCATTTCTGACTGATCAGAGCAGCATCACTCTGATCAGCATTTCTGCTGATCTCCTGTGAGTGCCGCCGCTTTGTTGACTCTCACAGGAAGTGAGTCATTTTAGAATCAGTGGTCATGACCTGACCCTGCACTACCATGACAACACATTGGTGCCGTGTGATCACATGACGGGGTTGCCAATGGTGGTGGAGAACAGCGCGATCCCCGCCACGGACTTGTAAATCAAACTGTCCATATTTGACAGCGCGATCTAAGGGGTTAACAGGCGCAGGTGGAGCTACAATCCACCTGCACCTGTTAGCAACATATGTCTGCTGACCAGATCAGCAGACATGTGCTGGGAATACCACGGGCTCACTGCCAGAGTATACGGTAGCCGGAGGGAGGCAGCTAAGGATATACCAGTATGTCCTTTGCCGTAAAGAAGTTAAAGGGTTGGTTGTCCCGAAGGGCATGTGCTCCCATTGTCTTACAGACAACAGCATACCCACATAGTTTTTGAAGCATAAAACATTTCAGGAAACATCCAGCTGTTTTTCCTGACGCGTTTGACGTTTTTGATGTGACATTGCCATCAAATCAACCCCCTTTTTTTTTTTTTTTTTTTCTCCTCTTTTCCTCCCTCCCCTCTTTTTATTTTATACCTAATATAGTGTCTGGTTCTGAACAGATAAGGCTGCACATCAAACTTAGATAATGGTATAATACCTCAAGCATATGGGAAAAATATTGAAAAATACAATGAAAAATGCTACTTGCTAACTTGAACATGTGAATAATGAATTGCATACCTGCCATGAATATTAGGAAAAAGGAGATATTTAGCAATCGCATTGATCAATGTAACTGAGCCCTAAAACCTCGTCAAGGCATATCTCTATATTGGGGTCCCTAGCTCTGTGACCCTAACTGTGTCATCTCATTGCAATTAAAAACTGCTGTGGGTGGAGAGGGGTAACCAAGGACTGTCTTATATAGGAGATGGAAAAAACATATTAGTGCTCACTTCAGTTATCCTATTCAGTTATATGTAGTTTTTTTTCTGAATGTGAACACGGCTCCGCCCCTTTCGGCCATGTTTTTTCCATCTCCTATATAAGACAGTCCTTGGTTACCCCTCTCCACCCACAGCAGTTTTTAATTGCAATGAGATGACACACAGGGTCACAGAGCTAGGGACCCCAATATAGAGATATACCTTGACGAGGTTTTGGGGCTCAGTTACATTGATCAATGCGATTGCTAAATATCTCCTTTTTCCTAATATTCATGGCAGGTATGCAATTCATTATTCACATGTTCAAGTTAGCAAGTAGCATTTTTCATTGTATTTTTCAATATTTTTCCATATGCTTGAGGCATTATACCATTATCTAAGTTTGATGTGCAGCCTTATCCTTATATAGTATGTATTTTTTGGCTTACACTCAGAATATATATATTAGTGCTCACTTCAGTTATCCTATTCAGTTATATGTGGTTCTGCACAGAAGCCGCCTGAAGAATGGAGTGGTCACTAGCTGCTTTACGGCTTTGTAGCTTGGAGCGGTTAAAAAAAAGAAAATCCAAAGGAAGAACATATGCATAAAAGAAAGTTTCACATTGCTGTGCATATGTTCATTATTTTTAATATTTATTGAGCACTTTTTCTGCTGGTTCCACTTTTACTGTTTTAAGAATACCGATGCATATCACTCCGGCACCTTGGTATGTATGGTGTAGGCCTGGCTGAGTACGTTACACAGGGCCATAAGTTTTTCTTGGTGCTTTCACTTTTTCCAGATGGAGAATATATTGTCAGTAATGAAAAGGCGTCAGATTTAGATTGTGGTACCAAACTTACAGTGACCACTTTAAAATCAGTTCAGCGCTATCTTTGGTGCACTGCGGGTTTGCACGACTAGCAGCGTTCCTGTATCGCACAATGGACTGTAATTTGCATTGTCTGCACCAGCGGTCTTGTGTACAATTGCCTTTCAATCATGTAATCTGCGTTGCACAACTGACGCTCTGTTCTGGCAGCTGTAAGTATCTGGAGTGTCTCTGACTATAGTTATACTGTGAAGTTCCTTTGCCTGACGGACAGACATCCCCCCCTCTATACATTTCTATGTGATCACTTCTACCAGAAAGCTGCTCCGCACAGGGTAGTACATCACAAGCGCTGAAGCCAGTCAACTCAACCAGACTTTTATTTTTGTTTTTCATTATAGTTATTCTGTTCTTATTTGGGATCCATAGTTGTTTGTTGTGTTTTTATATAATATATATATATAACCCCCCACAAGTAATCATTTGCAATTTCTGCAAATCATTTTTTTTTTTTTCTCCCCCTTGTCTTGTGTATTTGACATTTTACACCAAGTTCTTCAAAATCATCCTGCACTTGGTTCAAGAATTTGTAGCAAAAAATACTTTCTTCAGCGCTCTATTGGGAGACCCAGACGATTGGGGTATAGCTACTGCCTCCGGAGGCCACACAAAGCACTACACTAAAAAGTGCAAGGCCCCTCCCCTTCTGGCTATACCCCCCCGTGGTATCACGGGTTCTCCAGTTTTCAAGCTTTGTGCGAAGGAGGTCAGACATCCATGCATAGCTCCACAGATTTTAGTCAGCAGTAGCTGCTGACTATTTCGGATGGAAGAAAAGAGGGCCCATATAGGGCCCCCAGCATGCTCCCTTCTCACCCGTTGATGGTGTTGTAAGGTTGAGGTACCTATTGCTGGTACGGAGGCTGGAGCCCACATGCTGCTTTCCTTCCACATCCCCCTGGGGGGCTCTGAGGAAGTGGGATCCTGCCGGCCTCAAAGCTCTGACGCCGGGCTCCATCCACAGACCCATTTGAACCTGCTGGATACGGAGCTGGAGTACCGTTCAGGGACATGGCCCTGCACCATTACAGGTACTCTGTGTCCCCGTACACACAGGCACAGCACACTCCAGACTTGCTGGGTGTGCTAGTGCGCCGGGGACAGTAAAGGGTTACAGTCACTGCAGCTTTGCTGAGTGACTTTGTGTATTGGGAACTACCGCGCCGGACGCTCCGGGAGCGGCGGCGCGGCTGGGACTTGTAGTTCGCCGGGGACTGGGCGCCGACCGCACTTTTACGGCGGCGGCGCTTATAAATCCAGTCCCCGGCTTCTGCGGCCTAGTGCCGCTTCGTTCCCGCCCCCTCCCTGTCACTCAGGGAAGGGGACAGACGCTGAGCAATCAGCAGCGCCGAGGGCTGGAGCCTTATTTACATGCTCCAGCCCTCTCACTGCACACTGTCGGACACCGGATTCCCGCTCTGACTTGGGGCACGCCCACGGCCCGCCCCTCCTCACACGAGCTGGGGAAGACGCCGGCAGCCATTACTGCAGTCCGAGCTCGGACTTTCGGCAACCAGGCAGGACGGTGGCGACCATACACCCGCTTATAGGCGGGCGGTAAGCGGCACACATAGTGCTGACCCCAATATATACTGCAGTGTGTACATGTGTATTTTAACTGCATAGGTCGCTATATGCCCGCTTGGAGAGCGACACAGCAGCAGCAGGAAAGCAGGTGTGCTAAGGCACAGGCTTTCTATGCTGCTTGTATTGCACGTACTGAAGTGTTCATTTGTGTTTATGCTTGTATGCTATACACTGCACTGTACAGTCGCTAGTCTTAGCTATATTCTCCTGGAATGGCTAGACTACAGCAGCAGAAAACCAAGGGTGCTGGGGCACAGGTTTTTTTCTATGCTGCTTGTATTGCATGGGCTGCAGTGTGCATTTGTACTTGTGCTTGTATGCTATACATTGCACTGTATGGTCACTCTTCTGGGCTATATTCCCCTAGATGACTAGTCTACAGCAGCAGAAGAGCAGAGGTGCCAGGGCACAGGCTTCTATGCTGCTTGTATTGCTTGTGCTGCAGTGTTCATTTGTACTTTATGCTTGTATGCTATACATTGCACTGTACGGTCACCAATCTTGGCTATATACTTCTAGATGGCTAGTCGGCAGCGGCAAAAAAGCAACACAGATTTTCAGTGCTGTTTTTACTACATGGGATGCTGTTCATGACACCGTCCCATTGTGTGCATGCTCCCCTGTAGCACTTCGTCTGCCGGGGTCTCTAGCACTTCGTCTGCCGGGGTCTCTACTAGTCGTGGCCAAAGAAACCACCTGTCATCCCTGTCCAAGGACAGGGATGGAGTTGCAGTTTCGACAGATATATTGTCATAAGATAGAGACTTGCAGTCCAGACAGGCCATGGGCAATCTTCCTGACCAACCTCATTTGGAACGGGGGGGTCCCAGGAGGACTCTCTGTATGATAAGGCAGCTCTCCAGGACTTTGATCCTGACATCGCTATCAATCCGGATACACCGGATGGTAACGCCATACGGAATGATCCTATAGCGTCCATCAATGGAAGGTTGGATCTTTCTCCCTCAGCTCCCCCAGTGGAGGAGTCAGCTTCACAGCAGGAGAAGTCCCTTTTCAGTATCTCAAACGGATATTGAGTATTTTTCTGGCCACGCTGACTTCAGAGAAGCAGTCCAGAAACACCACGCTTACCAGATAAGCGTCTTCTCCAAACGTTTTTAAGATACACGTTATCCCTTTTCCCCTGACGTGGTCAAGCGCTGGACCCAGGGTCCAAAGGTGGATTCTCCAATCTCCAGGCTTGCGTCTAGAGCCATAGTTGCACTGGAGATGGGGCTTCACTTAAAGATGCCATTCACAGACAGATGGACTCTGGTTGAAATCTGTCTAGGAGGCTATCGGCGTGTCGGTTGCTCCGGCATTCACAGCCGTATAGGCAACCTAACCTTTTCAGCTGTTCTTGCGCAGCTGGCCTTGA
The DNA here is from genome assembly GCF_048569485.1 of Anomaloglossus baeobatrachus. Lineage (NCBI taxonomy): Eukaryota > Metazoa > Chordata > Amphibia > Anura > Aromobatidae > Anomaloglossus > Anomaloglossus baeobatrachus. The sequence goes on along the minus strand of NC_134353.1, from coordinate 798,398,456 downwards.
GCACATGTACATCTGTACCGCAGAGGCGTCCGTAACTCCGCAATGTCTGCACTGCGACTTACCCTATTAATGCTGTCCTAAAAGTACAGTCGAGGTTTCGATCCTTCCCAAGCTCGGGCAGGTCCCAATTGTCCTCGTGCAAAAGGGCTACAAAACCTCAGACGGGCTCAGATTCCGGCCGGGCTCAATCACGCCCAAGGAAGGCAGCCGGAGGAACCGCTACCAAGGCGGTCTCCTCATGACTCTCAGCTCTCTCTCTCTCTCTCCGCATCCGCGGTTGATGGCAGACTCCCCCGCCTTTGGCGACATTTAGCTGCCACAGGTCACAGACCGGTGGGTGACGGACATTGTGCTCACGTGCACAGGACAGTGTTCTGTTCTCGTCCTCCGACTCCATTCTTCAGAACGGCCCCACCTCCCCACCGAGCAGATGCCCTGCTGCAGGCGGTGGACGCTCTAAGAGCAGAAGGAGTGGTGATCCCTGTCCCCCCTCAGGAACGAGGGCGAGGGTTTGTACTCCAATCTCTTTGTGGCTCCAAAAAAGGACGGCTCCTTCCGTCCTGTTCTGGACCTAAAACTGCTCAATAAGCATGCGAACGCCAGGCGGTTCCGGATGGAATCCCTCCGATCCGTCATTACCTCAATGTCTCGAGGAGACTTCCTTGCCTCAACAGACATCAAAGATGCCTATCTCCACGTGCCAATTGCTACGGAGCACCAACGTTTTCTACGTTTTGTGATAGGAGACGACCATCTTCAGTTCGTAGCTCTGCCATTCGGTCTGGCGACAGCCCCACGGGTGTTCACCAAGGTCATGGCAGCAGTGGTAGCAGTCTTGCACTCTCAGGGACACCCGGTGATCCCTTACTTGGACGATCTACTCGTCAAAGCACCCTCCCTCGAGGCATGACAACGCAGCCTGAATGTTACGCTGGAGACTCTCCAGACTTTCGGGTGGATCATCAATTTGGCAAGGTCAAATCGGTCACCGACTCAATCACTAACGTATCTCGGCATGGAGTTTACACTCTATCAGCGATAGTGAAGCTTCCGCTGAACAAGCAGCGTTCACTGCAAACAGAGGTGCAGTCTCTCCTTCAAGGCCAGTCGCACCCCTTAAGGCGCCTCATGCACTTCCTAGGGAAGATGGTGGCAGCCATGGAGGCAGTTCCCTTTGCGCAGTTTCATCTGCGCCAACTGCAAGGGGACATTCTCCGCCAATGGGACGGGCAGTCAACCTCCCTGGACAGGAAAGTCTCCCTTTCCCAGACGGCCAAGGACTCTCTGCAATGGTGGCTTATTCCCACCTCATTGTCACAGTGAAGATCCTTCCTACCCCCATCCTGGGCAGTGGTCACGACAGATACGAGTCTGTCAGGGTGGGGAGCAGTTTGTCTCTGCCACAGGGCTCAGGGGACGTGGACTCAGCAGGAGTCCACCCTTCAGATCAATGTTCTGGAAATCGGGGCAGGGTATCTTACCCTACTAGCTTTCCAGCAGTGGCTAGAAAGAGAGCAGATCCGAATCCAGTCGGACAACTCCACAGCGGTGGCATACATCAACCACCAAGGAGGGACGCGCAGTCGGCAAGCCTTCCAGGAAGTCCGGCGAATCCTCATGTGGGTGGAGGACACAGCATCCACCATATCCGCAGTTCACATCCCGGGCGTAGAAAACTGGGAAGCAGACTTCCTCAGTCGCCAGGGTATGGACGCAGGGGAATGGTCCCTTCACCCGGACGTGTTTCAGGAAATCTGTCGCCGCTGGGGGGTGCCGGACGTCGACCTAATGGCGTCTCGGCACAACAACAAGGTCCCGGCATTTATGGCACGATCGCGCGATCACAGAGCTCTGGCGGCAGACGCCTTAGTGCAAGATTGGTCGCAGTTCCGGCTCACATATGTGTTTCCACCTCTGGCACTCTTGCCCAGAGTACTGCGCAAAAAATCAGATCCGATTGCAGCCGCGTCATACTCGTCGCCCCAGACTGGCCGAGGAGATCGTGGTACCCGGATCTGTGGCATCTCACGGTCGGCCGACCGTGGTCACTACCAGGCTGGCCAGACTTACTGTCCCAAGGGCCGTTTTTCCATCGGAATTCTGCGGCCCTGAACCTGACTGTGTGGCCATTGAGTCCTGGATCCTAGCGTCTTCAGGATTATCCCAAGGGGTCGTTGCCACCATGAAACAGGCTAGGAAGTCCACCTCTGCTAAGATCTACCACAGAACGTGGAAGATTTTCTTAACCTGGTGCTTGGCTCAGGGAGTGTCTCCCTGGCCATTTGCATTGCCTACTTTTCTTTCCTTCCTGCAATCGGGGTTAGAAAAGGGCTTGTCGCTCGGCTTCCTTAAGGGGGAAGTCTCGGCACTATCCGTGTTTTTTCAGAAGCGTCTAGCACGTCTTTCTAAGGTGCGCACGTTCCTACAGGGGGTCTGTCATATCGTACCCCCGTACAAGCGGCCGTTAGATCCATGGGATCTCAACAGGGTATTAGTTGCTCTCCAGAAGCCGCCTTTCGAGCCTCTGAAGGAAGTTTCCTTTCTCGCCTGTCACAGAAGGTGGCGTTTCTCGTTGCGATCACATCGCTTCGGCGAGTGTCTGAGCTGGCAGCTCTGTCATCCAAGGCTCCCTTCCTGGTGTTCCACCAGGACAAGGTAGTGCTGCGCCCCATTCCGGAGTTTCTCCCTAAGGTCGTATCCTCATTTCATCTTCATCAGGATATATCCTTGCCTTCCTTTTGTCCTCATCCGGTTCACCGGTATGAAAAGGACTTGCGTTTGTTAGATCTGGTGAGAGCACTCAGACTCTACATTTCCCGCACGGCGCCCATGCACCGTTCCGATGCACTTTTTGTCCTTGTCGCTGGTCCGCGCAAGGGGTTGCAGGCTTCTAAAGCCACCCTGGCTCGATGGATCAAAGAACCAATTCTAGAGGCCTACCGTTCTGCGGGGCTTCCGGTTCCTTCAGGGCTAAAAGCCCACTCAACCAGAGCCGTGGGTGCGTCCTGGGCATTACGACACCAGGCTTCGGCTCAACAAGTGTACCAGGCAGCTACCTGGTCCAGTCTGCACACTTTCACCAAGCATTATCAGGTGCATACCTATGCTTCGGCGGATGCCAGCTTAGGTAGAAGAGTCCTGCAGGCGGCAGTGACACCCCCGTAGGGGAGGGCTGTTTTGCAGCCCTAACATGAGGTATTTCTTTACCCACCCAGGGACAGCTTTTGGACGTCCCAATCGTCTGGGTCTCCCAATAGAGCGCTGAAGAAGAAGGGAATTTTGTTACTTACCGTAAATTCCTTTTCTTCTAGCTCTTATTGGGAGACCCAGCACCCGCCCTGTTGTCCTTCGGGATGTTTTTGTTGTTTGCGGGTACACATGTTGTTCATGTTGAACGGTTTTTCAGTTCTCCGATGTTACTCGGAGTTAATTTGTTTAAACCAGTTATTGGCTTTCCTCCTTCTTGCTTTGGCACTAAAACTGGAGAACCCGTGATACCACGGGGGGGTATAGCCAGAAGGGGAGGGGCCTTGCACTTTTTAGTGTAGTGCTTTGTGTGGCCTCCGGAGGCAGTAGCTATACCCCAATCGTCTGGGTCTCCCAATAAGAGCTAGAAGAAAAGGAATTTACGGTAAGTAACAAAATTCCCTTCTTTTATTTTTCTTTAATTCTTTTTCATTTTTTTTTTTTTTTTTTTGCCAATAAAAGTCACAAATCCATTACACAGTGGGACATTTGTCTAAAAATGCTCCAAATTTTAAAACTCCACCAAAAACCTCACTCCAGGCAGCGACTGGAGTGAAATACACCCCCAAAAATTCAACATTTAGTCTTATCCAGAGATGAGTGGACCTGAACTTTAAATTTCGGTGTTTGTACCAAACAGACTTTTTATAAAAAAAAAAAAAAAAATCAGTGTTAGGAGTTCAGGTGCTTTACGTATGCAAACCACTCCCGCAACAATCGCTCTGCTCGGTCACGCTCGGTTCTCAGCACAGTGCGAGCCGTTTGCAGTGTTTTAATGGCTCTCACTGGGGATAAAATCTGTGTTATCAGATGTAGTGTGCACGGGGAAAAAAAAAACCTGGCTACCCCAAAAGTGCTCTGTTTACGGCTGGCTGCATATATGGGCAGAGAGCCAATCTGATCAGTGAGGTTCTGGTCCAGAACTGAACTTTAAAGTCTGGCTGAAACCACAGAACCCGAACTCAAACAGGTCTGTTCATCTCTAGTCACATCCCATTAATCTGTTTTAAAAAAAAAAAAAAAAAAACCAACAAAAAACTGTAGATCAGCAACTCTATTGTGGAGGATTCACAAGTGGCGTAAAATGTATATAGAGCATAATGTGCAAATACGAATATTCCTAGAAAAAAAAAGCAAACTACTCCAGGAAATTGGAGAAACAACAACAATGATGAAGTGCCAATGTGCTTTAATAAAAGAAAAGAAAACAGCCTCTGTACCGGCACTTGTAATAGTAGCATAAATCGAGCCTTAGGGAATATCACTAGTGATGAGCAAGCACGACCATGCTCAGTATTGTAACGAGCAGGTTGAGCACTCATATAAGCTTGACTCGTTTACAGAGTATAATGGAGGCCTATAGGAAACTCAAGTGAAGATCTTCCAGAATAATGCTCAAGTTCCCCTTTGACTTCCATTAAACTTGGTACACGAGTTCAGCCCGACTGCTCGTTATGAGCACCTGAGCATGGTAGTGCTCACTCATCACTAGTCATGAGTATGGTAGTTCATGCTCCTCACTAGTCACGAGTACCAAGCATGGTAGTGCTTGCTCATCACTAGTTATAAGTACCAAGCATGGTGGTAATCATAACTAGTGATGAGCCATCAGTACCATGCTCGGTACTCTGTATTAGTGATGAGCGAGCACTACCATGCTTGGTTCTCGTGAGTAGTGATGAGCGAGCACTACCATGCTTGGTTCTCGTGAGTAGTGGTGAGCGAGCACTACCATGCTCGGTAGTCATGACTAGTGATGAGTGAGCATTGAGTACTCGAGTATGGTAATGCTCGCTCATCACTAGTCACACGTAACTTTCCACATTGAGATGAAAATTAATTTCCTGCAAAAATAAACTTGACGATAAAGTCACTGGAAGAATTCACCTGTGTTTATTTAAAAAAACAAACAAAAAAAACGCAACAAAGGTCAAGAATCTGTGACATTTTAGAAATCTTATTCAATTTACTGTTCATGTAAAATGCTGCGTTAAAGACACCTCATGAGAACAAACCTTTACAGCGTATGAAGTCACTGATTACTCTGTGGTTTAGTGTGACTCGTGCGATGAGACTCGGTCTTATGCCATTTTTACTGTATTTGTCTTGCTGGAAGCTTTATATAAGGGGCATCTGTCCTCGGAGCAGGTTTTACATACTCTGCCCTAGGTTTTATTGCTATAGATTTGTTTCCATGTTGTATTATGTCTAGAAATAACATATTACTAAACAGCAATAAACCAAACTTGTAAAAACATTATTTGTATGAGTCTTTGTCTAAAGTGGGTTACCAGTAATCACCTGAAAAGAATACAGTTATGCTGTTTAGTATATCCATTGGCGATTCACTGAAATTGTAATGGGAAAAATAGCCAGCCCCATAGGTTGGGACTCGGAAACCTCACAATTGTCCTTGCACCTTCTAAATCCAAAGACCAAACGGTCTGGTTTGTGTTAAAAGTTCTTCAGTGCTTTATTGCAAACCATTTAATACAGGCACAGAACAGCCATAAAAAAATCCATCCCACCAATGAGTTACTGGTATCTTGTGCCCTTATTCATGGTGCCTGAAAGAGGAATTCTATGTCATTAAAATACCTTTTTGATTTTGGATCCAATTAATACATCTGTGGACTAATTAGTCTGAATTAAATTTGCATATAGCACACATTTGGCATGGTGATGGACTAAAATCACAAGCACACAAAGTGATATTAAACTCTAGGAGGTAACATTAAGATGAGAAAACAACATTTTAGTATGAGCAACATTTAGCTACAGGAGAGAAGACGAAAAAAATATTTAAAAAAAAAAGCACAATTGTATTCTTGTGTAATTGTATAGTAGATAAAAGGGACAAAAGCCTTGCACTTACATTCTGACAGTTAATAAAGTGTGACACAAGAACATTGAACCAAGGCACATCTCGCATCAAAAAATCAACGCCACTCCATATGGCACATAAACATAGAAAGAAAGATGGAGCTTGCAAGGCAGTTAGTGTAAAAATATCCAAAATTTTATTATACAAATTTCTTATTATATTAAAATAGTTTCAATCCATATAGAAAAAGTACATATGCAGTGCTAATAGAGAACAAGGTGAATTACCACACATAAGTGGGAAAGCAGAAGTGATAACACCCCAAGTAGACATAAATAACTAGCAAGGGCAAAGGGTCATAAATAAGCGTAAGTGGCTGGCTAATACCTATGGCGTCTCTGTCCTGGCGGGAAACGTAATTATATATAGCCAAATCAGCATAGATCCCTAAGGCAGGACAGAGATTCCAAGAATCAAGCCAATCATGAAAAAAGTCACAAAAATGACTAAAAAATGTGGCGCCTCCACCCTGACCGGGCACATGAAGTTGTGCAGCCAATTCGGCACAAGTCCGTTTAAACAGGGCAGGGGTCACCAGTAACAAGCCAGTCACATACAAAAGACCCTAAGAACCCATAACTTACACATAGTTAAGAAGGGGGGTGAACACCAGAGCGTCCCACGACAGTGCAAGGAGCCTTCCTACGCGCGTTTCGCACGGATTACATCTGCTGGCTTCATCAGGGAAGGTATACGGCAATTGCCGTTCAAGGACCTTATATCGGAAGTCGCGAGACTTCATTGGACTGACCAGGACCTGGAAAATGTGTCCCAGCCAATCGGATCCCCGCCGACGCACACGCGCGCCCAACGTCACACGCCCCTCAGCCGTCCAATGGGAGAGGGAGCCCGGAGCACAGCACACGTGCTCCAAGGCCACCCCCACCCAGTAAGGACGGCCAAGGGGCGGGCAAGGAAGGCGAGCGGCGCGCACGGGTCACGGAGATCAGAGGGCGGGACACAGCTCCCAGCTAGAGTCCGTCAATCAGCCATCGGGTTGCCATGGCGGCGCGTACGCCAAAGCACGGCAAAAGTCCGCACCACGTCCCCGGCAATCCAGTGAGGGGGGACGCGGCGGACCCCCGGGCCCAGGGGTCCGCAACATCCACCCCCACCAAAGAGGACGCCGGGCAAGCAGCGGGGACAGGATACCGCGCGATGGGAACGCGCACAGCAACCAGAGGGCGGGACAGGCTAATAGCTGGAAATGAAAAATGTGAGCAATCAATAAGTATCCTTGCCATCCCATAAATACGACCACAGAAATGAGATAACAATGGCATCAGTCATATTACATAAAAATATAGAGTCTTTATACACGTGTATCGGCCACGACGACGGCCTGAGAGCAGCTCGTTTTTTCTTGGGTATGAGTAATTGGGATGGACGCACTTGTGAGCTGGTCCTGGAACTTCTTGACTATGTACTCACCCACAATTTCTTCGTCTTTAAGGATAGATTCTATCTGCAGAGGCGGGGGACCGCTATGGGCGCGGCCTGTGCGCCTTCGTACGCAAACCTCTTCCTCGGTTTTTGGGAGAGGGGTTTGTTTGTTGACGGAGGTGCATGGGCCGCCCCCATGGTGTCAATGTGGGTGAGATACATTGATGATCTATTGATCATCTGGCAGGGTACCATCTCTCAACTCAGATGTTTCATGGACCAGCTCAACACAAATAATTACAACATCAAATTGACATATAGTTTTAGTGACAGTGGAGTTGAGTTTTTGGATATTAAAATTACTGCAGATGAGTTTGGGGCTTTGCAGACGGATGTGTACAGAAACCCGACGTCTGTAAACTCCCTACTCTATGCCACCTCTGCTCACACCAACTCCACTGTACGTGCCATCCCAATTGGTCAATATCTCAGGATGAGACGACTCTGCTCTCAGGACAACGTTTTTAAACAACAGGCAGATGATTTGAGGATGAGGTTCAAAAACAGAGGTTATGGGAACCGCACTCTGAAACAAGCTTATCAGAGAGCAAGATCGGTGTCTAGGGATGATCTGCTTCATGGGAGGAGAGGTGAAATCAGGCCTGTGGAAAATATAAGGTTCATCTCAACATTTAATGTTAAATGGCAGGAGATGAGAGAAATTCTAACTAAATTCTGGCCGATCCTTCAATCAGATCCCACTTTGAAATCACGTCTGCCCCCTGTACCTTTGATGACCGCCAGGCGATGTAAAAATCTTAAGGACTACTTGGTCAAAAGCCATTATATACCACCAGTGACCAGTAGTCCTTTTGGCTCGTCTGGACCCATCAAAGGTTGCTTTCCCTGTGGTCGCTGTGTTTCCTGCCCGAATGTCTCTCGCTGCTCCTCTTTCTATACTAGTGATGGGAGAAAAAGCTTCCCTATAAGAGAACATATCTCTTGTACTACCATCAACGTCATCTACTATGCAACATGTGATTGTAATAAGATCTATATAGGTATGACATCAAGGGAATTAAGAGTAAGAGTAAGGGAGCATGTGAGGGACATTCGGGCGGCAACCACAGCGACCAATGTGGCAGAATTAAAAACTATACCGCGCCACTTCAAATTGGTTCATGGATGCAACCCTAGATCTTTTATGGTCAGGGGTGTTGACGTGATTCACTGTGGGATTAGGGGGGGAAATGTCAAAAAGCTTTTGGCCCAACGTGAACTGAAATGGATTACCATTTTGGACACAGTCACACCAAAGGGCCTTAATGAGGCTCTAAACTTTGCCCCGTTTCTATGAGTGGCTCTTGTCATGTACTGCACCATTCCTTTCCTTTTTAATTTAAGGGATATTTTTAATTATTTTTTATCAGGTTTTCTTTTTGGCCCCATTATTAATTTTCAGTGTTCCTAATTTAATTCTCTTGCCTTCATAGGACCTTGTCTAGTTATCATCCATTGTGATTTACATGTCGGACTTGGACCTGACATCGATTTTTGGAAAAATTGTCCGCACATGATTCCCTTAGGACATGGACGTACTGTCACTTTAAGAAGATCTCTGCATAATAATTCTCCTGTTTCTTGTTTTTATGTAATATGACTGATGCCATTGTTATCTCATTTCTGTGGTCGTATTTATGGGATGGCAAGGATACTTATTGATTGCTCACATTTTTCATTTCCAGCTATTAGCCTGTCCCGCCCTCTGGTTGCTGTGCGCGTTCCCATCGCGCGGTATCCTGTCCCCGCTGCTTGCCCGGCGTCCTCTTTGGTGGGGGTGGATGTTGCGGACCCCTGGGCCCGGGGGTCCGCCGCGTCCCCCCTCACTGGATTGCCGGGGACGTGGTGCGGACTTTTGCCGTGCTTTGGCGTACGCGCCGCCATGGCAACCCGATGGCTGATTGATGGACTCTAGCTGGGAGCTGTGTCCCGCCCTCTGATCTCCGTGACCCGTGCGCGCCGCTCGCCTTCCTTGCCCGCCCCTTGGCCGTCCTTACTGGGTGGGGGTGGCCTTGGAGCACGTGTGCTGTGCTCCGGGCTCCCTCTCCCATTGGACGGCTGAGGGGTGTGTGACGTTGGGCGCGCGGTGCGCGTGTGCGTCGGCGGGGATCCGATTGGCTGGGACACATTTTCCAGGTCCTGGTCAGTCCAATGAAGTCTCGCGACTTCCGATATAAGGTCCTTGAACGGCAATTGCCGTATACCTTCCCTGATGAAGCCAGCAGATGTAATCCGTGCGAAACGCGCGTAGGAAGGCTCCTTGCACTGTCGTGGGACGCTCTGGTGTTCACCCCCCTTCTTAACTATGTGTAAGTTATGGGTTCTTAGGGTCTTTTGTATGTGACTGGCTTGTTACTGGTGACCCCTGCCCTGTTTAAACGGACTTGTGCCGAATTGGCTGCACAACTTCATGTGCCCGGTCAGGGTGGAGGCGCCACATTTTTTAGTCATTTTTGTGACTTTTTTCATGATTGGCTTGATTCTTGGAATCTCTGTCCTGCCTTAGGGATCTATGCTGATTTGGCTATATATAATTACGTTTCCCGCCAGGACAGAGACGCCATAGGTATTAGCCAGCCACTTACGCTTATTTATGACCCTTTGCCCTTGCTAGTTATTTATGTCTACTTGGGGTGTTATCACTTCTGCTTTCCCACTTATGTGTGGTAATTCACCTTGTTCTCTATTAGCACTGCATATGTACTTTTTCTATATGGATTGAAACTATTTTAATATAATAAGAAATTTGTATAATAAAATTTTGGATATTTTTACACTAACTGCCTTGCAAGCTCCATCTTTCTTTCTAAGTTAATAAAGTGTCTAGAGGCAACATTTGTTACTGTGACTCCCATCAGATAAGTGCTCCCCGCTGCATACTGATTTCATGGAAGGTGCATCCTACGTACTAAGGTTTGCACTGTGAGCGCTCAATGATGTAAGCTACAGAATCTAGAGAACTATTACCAACATGATTAGCCAATTAATTTATCAGAAAAAGATTGCCATTATTTTCCTTTTAGTGTGGGTTTTGCAGACAAATCCAACCAAATGTCAGTATTTATTTTATTGTGTAACAAACTAGAGTACAACGAATTGTCCAATATTGAGGGTCGTCCAAACCCCATGCTGCAGTACATTATGCAAGACATCATCTCCATGTAGAGGCGCTTCATTTCCAGTGATTACACTGGGGAAAGATGGAAAAAAAAATGTTTTGGTGTCTCACGTATTAGGTTTGATTTTAGGCATATTCAGTCCTCTGAATAAAAATGTCTCTTTTTTATTTTTTGTAGTAGTTCTAATTTTTGAGATAATGTACAGTTGCCCACATACAGTATGTATTTGGGATTTTTTTTCCTTGTGAGCAATATTAATTATACAATTTAAAGATAAAAAAAATGTTTGTTTAAAAGAACAGAGTCCTCAGTAGTTGATACCTTTTAATGGCTAACTGAAGAGATGGTAATAATAGCAAGCTTTCGAGAATACTCAGGTCTCTTCATCAGGCACGGTATAACACATCTCTATATCTCTACTGGCTAACACGGTACAAAGATATATTTTACCACAATTAAAGATAGTCTGTTAGGTATGTGACAAATACTTAATGCTTATTAAATACAATGTGCCATTAAATAAGTTTAAGATATAAGGCTTGCTGATGAAAATGGGCATATTACAATATTGACCAAGCAAATGGTGGTTGTTTATGGTAGTTCTAAGTGGTGCCTAAAATCTGTGCCTTTACTCAATGGAAACAAATATGGAAAACCCCAATGGGTCACTCAACTAAGATAACTGAAGAACAAAACACAATTACTCTGGCTGTACAGAAAATATATACTGCGATCACCAGTGGACAATCTATGTGGGATTAAAAATGGTGACTATTGTCCTGGGACAGCAGGTACACCAATACAACCCCTGGCAAAAATTATGGAATCACCTGGCTCTGTGGATGTTCCTTCAGTTGTTACTTTTGTTTAAAAAATAAAAAAAAGCAGATCACAGACATGGCAATAAACTAAAGTCATTTCAAATGTCAACTTTCTGGCTTTAAGAAACACTAAAAAAAAAAAAAAAATCACGGAAACATAACGTGCTAGCCAGTAACTGTTACCTTTCAAGACCAAACGGGGAAAAAAATATGGAATCATGAAAAACTAACAAAAGAACACTCCAATACATCACTTGTATTTTGTTGTACCACCTCTGGCTTTTAAAATAACTTGCAGTCTCTAAGGCATTGACTTAATGAGTGACAAACAGTACTCTTCATCAATCTGGCTCCAACTTTCTCTGATTGCTGTTGCCAGATCAGCTTTGCAGGTTGGAGCCTTGTCATGGACCATTTTCTTCAACGTCCACCAAAGATTTTCAATTGGATTGAGATCTGAACTATTTGCAGGCCATGTCATTGACCTTGTGTCTTCTTTCAAGAAATTTTTTTCATGGTTTTTGCTCTATGGCAGGATGCATTATCATCTTGATAAATGATTTCATCCCCAAACATCCTTTCAATTGATGGGATAAGAAAAGTGTCCTAAATTTCAATGTAAGGTTGGGCATTTATTGAAGATGTAATGACAGCTATCTTCCCAGTGCCTTTACCTGAATGCAGCCCAATATCAATGACTGTGGAAATTTACATGTTCTCTTCAGGCAGTCATCTTTTTATTTAGCTTTTCTGTATGTAAATCCCATTTCCTTTAGGCGGTTTCTTACAGTTCAGTCACAGACATTGACTCCAGTTTCCTCCCATTCGTTCCTCATATTTGTTTTGTTGTGCATTTTCTTGATGTCTTCCTTGGTCTACCAGTATGTTTGCCTTTAACAACCTTCCCATGTTGTTTGTATTTGGTCCAGATTTTAGACACAGCTGACTGCAAACAACCAACATTTTGTGCAACATTGCGTGATGATTTACCCTCTTTTAAGAGTTTGCTAATCCTCTCCTTCGTTTCAATTGACATCTCTCGTGTTGGAGCCATGATTCATGTCAGTCCACTTGGTGCAACAGCTCTCCAAGGTGTGATCACTCCTTTTTAGATGCAGACTAACGAGCAGATTTTATTTGATGCAGGTGTTAGTTTTGGGAATGAAAATTTACAGGGTGATTTCATTATTTTTTTTTCCCCTGTTTGTTTTTTTTTAAACTAACCATTACTGGCTAGCGCATTATGTTTTCATGATTTTGTTTAGTGAAAGTTGCCATTTGAAATGCGTTTACTTTTGTTTTAAAAAAAAAAAGTAGATCAGACATGACACAAAACTAAACAACTGAATGAACATCCTCACAGCCAGGTGATTCCATAATTTTTGCCAGGGGTTGAATACCTGTTTTGTTTCTGTCTCTAGGACACTAGATAAAAAAACAAGTACTGGATGAGAAAACAGTGGACTCTGAAAGAACACATGGTAGTAGGAGAAAATAATATAATTGCAGAACCAGGAATAAGATTTTTCTACCACTGCACATTTTAATAAAGCACATTGTAAAGGCTCTAAACAAAAAGGGGAGATGCTTTGACTAAATCTGTAGAATATTTCCTGCGCTCCCCATATACAGTGCTGGCCAAAAGTATTGGCACCCCTGCAATGCTGTCAGATAATACTCAGTTTCTTCTTGAAAATGATTGCAATCACAAATTGTTTGATATTATTTTCATTTAATTTGTCTTCAATGAAAAAAATAAATAAAAATTCTCATAAAGCCAAATTAGATATAATTCCACACCAAACATAAAAAAGGGAGTGGACAAAAGTATTGGCACTGTTTGAAAAATCATGTGATGTTTCTCTAATTTGTGTAATTAACAGCACCTGTAACTTGTGGCACCTAACAGGTGTTGGCAATAACTAAATCACATTTGCAGCCAGTTGACATGGATTAAAGTTGACTCAACCTCTGTCCTTGTGTGTACTACATTGAGCATGGAGAAAAGAAAGAAGACCAAAGAACTGTCTGAGGACTTGAGAATCCAAATTGTGAGGAAGCATGAGCAATATCAAGGCTTCAAGTGTTGAGGAGAGCCATAAGATAAAATACTTAATTAACTTCTTGACAAGGGATTGTGGGAAATGTCGATTTGCCTTACATAATTCAGGTTTCAGATCATATACATGACACAGATATAAAGATGGCTGCCATTGCCTGTTTCTCCACACCTTGCCTGGAATGCAAGGAATGTCCAGATGTAAGAAGATGCCATATAAGGGAAGACCCCTGGTCAAGCTAGAAGACCAACCCAAAGATCAGATGACATCACAGACCAAACCATCAGCATGGATCCACCAGATGACGTCCCTCCCATCACCATCACCATGGATCCATCCAATGATGTCATAGACCCGCCTACAATGACGCCCACCAATCAGCTCATGGACTAACACATTGTTCGACCCACTGACCAATGAACACATCCGGACATGCCCCTTTGCAAGGTTATATCAGAGCAAGCTCAGTTGTAATAAAGGCAGAGCATGGGCTGACTTCTGTCGAGGAAAGATGAATATCCGACTGTGTCTGATCTCATTTTTCAAGCATGCACTCGATCCACACCAATTAGACCAGGCAGTAGGCAACTAGTGATCTCTGGTTAAGAGTTCACCCTAACATTATTGGCACCCAATGTGGGACCAGTATAGGAGAAACTCTACAATCTTGAGGACCGGCGATTGGAATGGCAGGATGTGCTAAATACCCTGATCCAAGAGTCTGATCAGCTCTTTATACGAGAACATGGTAAGTCTGCTGATTTTTATAATCTGAAGTCTTACTCGTGTGTCTCAGGGTGTGTGGCACGGATTTCTTGACCGTGTCTGGTTTTTGCGATATCTGTGACGGCAGAAGAGTTTCTCCGCTGCTGGCCATATTAATCTCGGAAGAACCGTCACATATTCAGTTGCCTGCTGTCTCTTCTGTATTTGTCTAGAGGGGAGATTGACTGGTAGTTAGGATAGCAAGTGAGTTTTTGAGCGGTGTTTGCAAAACGTGGAGGACGCTCCATGTGGTACGGTTTTTGGTTGTTGCCTGTCATGTTTTGCGGTTCTGGTAGAAATTTAAATAGAGTTGTGGCTCGAGGCCTAGAGTGAATGACTCGGCTCGAGGTGTAATAAATAGAGTTTTGGCTTCAGGCCTAGAGTGAATGACTCGGCCAGAGGCCTAGAGATAAAGAGCAAGTTTTAATTGGTCAGGTTAGGCACGTGTTTTTCACAGGCTCTCAAAGCTGTATTAGAGAGGCTAGTTACAAGTCCTCCAAGAGAGGCAGGTTAACGGAAGTCTGTGTTATAGAGGCTAGTTACAAGTCCTCCAAGAGAGGCAGGTTAACGGAAGTCTGTGTTATAGAGGCTAGTTACAAGTCCTCCAAGAGAGGCAGGTTAACGGAAGTCTGTGTTATAGAGGCAAGTTACAAGTCCTCCAAGAGAGGCAGGTTAACGGAAATCTGTGTTATAGAGGCTAGTTACAAGTCCTCCAAGAGAGGCGAATCGGCCGGTATAGACACCTTGTAGTCAGGGGTGATACTAGGTATTTTTTTGTATATTACGGAACGCAGAAATCAGACAGGGACCACGTGGCAGTATAAGGAAGGATTTGGAAGTGTGTGCTGCAAACTGCAGGTTTTCTTTAGTGTTTCAGTTATTTGTCATCTCCCCCATCTTTTTGTTTGTCTGTCTTTTATCTGGTATGCATAGAGAAAGATTGCTTGTTTGGTGTTGTTTATCTTGAGAGAAAGATGGAGAAATTGATGAAGTTGTGTGTAGTTATAGTCGGAAAAAATCCGGAAACCATGTGCTAATTTTGGTTGCAGCCATTTTAGGTCAGATTTTAAAATGGTGGATGAAGCACATGGCTGAGGCATGATTGAAACAAATGCAGGAAGTGAGTCGGGGGATGTGTGAAGACCATGTGCTCTGTAAATGTTTGAACAAAGACTGGGTGGACTATTATATACTTAGACAGAAAAATAAGGGTTTTTTTTTTATCTACAATTAGACTTAGATCGTGTGTGTGTGTGTGTGTGTGTGTGTGTATAAATATATATATATGAGTACAGACTACAGAAAATAGGAGAGAGTTGGAGCAGATGTGAGGTCCTTTTCTCTGACACATGCCAAAATGGTGGATGAAGCACATGGTGTCTGAGGCATGCATGGTTTAAACAAAGAAAAGGTCGGGGGATGTGTGAAGACCATGTGCTCTGTAAATGTATGAACAATGGATTAGATGGAGTACTGTATACTTGGACAGAAAAAAAAGGTGTTTTTAACTATAGTTGGACCAGGACTGTGGATATCTGAATATGTGTGTGTATATATGATATATATAATTGTATGTGTATGTATGTATAAAAACACAGACTATGGAATATAGGGGGAAATAGTTGAGAAAAAAAAAATCAGTTTCCCTTCCCCTTCCCCTTCCCCCCACATGATGCTGCAATCCCAACAAATAGAAGGAAATCACGTGCTGTGGGGCCATTTTCTATAGGCCTCAGTGGAGCTGACAAAACTGCAGCCACTGAATAATAAATAATATGAAGTGTTAGTAAATGTTTATAGCACTAAGAGATGGAATATTGTATGCTTGGGTAGTTGTGGAAGACACTTAATATAGATCCAGTGTGCAGGTTGGATTGAGTCAGGACAGTCACAAGGAGCAATATCTTATTAATTAATAAGCAATAAAAGAATAAGAGAAAAACCTTAAAATAAACGTACCTTTGCGGCAGATGTCATGATAAATAATACATATTCCAATTACGAATGTGGCGAATAATCCTGAGAGTTGCATGTTTTAAAAAAATAAATAGATAAATATATCCATGGGATATCCATGTCTTGCAGAAAGGAAAATTAATAAATAAATAATAATAAAAAAATCCAACAGAAGGAGGGAGATATCACTCGTGTCCAGGGAAAATGAACAGTGTGCTTTTGGGGGAAGTAGCAACTTTTAGGAAAAAAAAAACCAAAAACCTGTAGGGCAGGCTTTTCATCTCACCTTCGATCTATTGTGAGAGCAGTCCAAGAGAGAGAGAGAAAAAAAAAAAGTGGCTTCCTGCATTTAATTCATTGCAAATTATATTGGAAAAAGGTCATTGACAATAGTTTTATTTTACTAATTTTATCCCAAAGAAATAAAAGTTAACTGTGGACATGTTTAGATTCATTGATAGCTTTTCAAGCATAGAAGTCTGTTAGATAATTTTTCTATGGCAAATCAACATTTTGTTTTCCCACATGGCCAGTTTATTTGTTCTAGATTCTTTTATCCCTTCAAGTTATAGGACAGTATCACAGAGATGCTGATAATCTGCTCAATGTTTAAAAAATGAACGCCCCTACATCCAATATCCAGAGGTTGTGCTACATTATAGTTATTAATAATAATAATAATATAATAATTTAATATATTTATTAATAATTACAATAATTTGTTTTAAGGAATGTGGATGATTTATGGAATTCTGTGTTTTAAATTTAATGTATTGATCTGATTTCTTTTTATAGAAAGAATGAATGCAATGCAGATTTCTGTGGTTCAAGCAAAGGTTATAAAAGCCATTGAAAGGGTTTTCCATTATTAAGTTACAGATAAAAACAATATTTCTGGTGTTCCTGATTAGGTACAATCTATACAATGTGACTTTCATGCCTAAATGTAGAGCTCTGGGGCCACACACTTTTTGAATCTAATTATGTTTTGGATAATAGATTCAAAAAGGGGGGGGGGAAAGATGATGTGGAAAGTCACACGTATTATTTAAGGTTTTAATTTGTTCATCGATTGGGTTTTTCTATTAAGTGTTCTTTATATTTTTATCTGTCAGGAGGATACAGCAGACATACATATATCTCATGATTGCTCTGATGTAACAAGAATTATCAGGTTTTGAACATGTCTCAGATGAGCCCATTGCTAATGCAGATTTTGAGTTTTTCCGTAGATGGATCCAGATACCAAGATGCTGGTTGATTCTGCATTGGATATGCTGAGGTTACACAACATGAGGTAATAAAAATCAAACCACTCACTCCTCTCTCATCGTAATAGGAGAATGAGATGAAGATTTGCGATCATTGTGGTTTGTAGAGCGGAAAGGGGTAAGATAGTCAAAATGTGGATATAGGCAGCAGCTGGAGGAGATGCTCGCACAGGTGCACAACAAAGAAGCAGTGAATGGGCCTAGAGTTGAGAGTCCTTTACCAATGCAGACCAGTACCTCAGTGGCATTGGTCACTCCTTGTGTTCTTAAATCCTTACAGGAACAAGCGATTCAGCAAGGCACGGAGTGTGAGACGCAGGGAGCCAGTGACTGAGGAAGGTCTGTGGATAAAGGGTGGTAAGCTTTCTCTGCCATGAGCGTTCTACTCAATAATGGCCCAGGTAACCCATGTGACGAAGGTGTTGGGATGGACAAGATATGTGAGGCACCACTGCTCAGTACCCAGGTGGCCAGACACCTCCAGTCTTGTAAGATGTGTTCCTATTAAGGTAGAAAAAACTATAAAGACCTCGTAGAAACACCCCCCTCATCCGCTCTACTGCTCCGGTGATTGCAGATTAGTCATATACATCTACCATGAGTAGGTTTATATGAGTTTTGTGCGTGTTGAGTGAATTTCTTTTCAGGCCTGCTCTGAAACATATCCAGTGTGGAAAACGTTACTGCTGAAAAACTCATGGTGCTGGTAGTATGTAAAGATGGAGTTCCTAAAAAGCGGTAAAAGAACATGTTCTATAGCAGAGGTCACTATAGAGATCAGTACCTGATGAACCCATCTGCCATTGTGAAGAAGGGAGAAATGCGTTGGGCTTCTTTCAAGCTAAATGTCTGTTATGCGTTTATTTTATTAGCCTGAGTGTGAATTGGACAGTGGAGGGTCTGTGATCGGACAAGATCTCCTCATGACTTTACCTGGCCTTATAATTATTATTATATCGATACAGTGGGTACATGTTATACATGTGAGATATTTAATTTATTTTAGGGTTTGGTCCTTCAATTTTGCTGTATCATATTGATTTAAGCTACCAAACAGCTATGTAAAATACAGAGTGTGAATATTTAATCTTTGGGAATGAATTGGATATATATAATTGCATATTGATGCCTCTTTATCCCCTGTATCTCACGGTTTCTATATTCCCTGACATTAGCAGCACGTATTAGCTTATCAGTGCAGGGATAGAGAGGGCGAGCCGTCGGGGAGCGGGGGCGCCAATTCGCCTTATAGGGTGCCGACCTCCGCTGCGAGGTAGGGAGAGTTTAGGGCTATTGCCCCAATCCCTGCCCCCTCCTTTATTGGAATATCTAATTGTGTCTATACTCACATGGGTGTATGTTGTTTGGAATTTTAATGATTATAACATAAACATGTAACGATCCACAAGATAATGGTGGACGCTGCAAATCATGTAACAAATGTTCGTTTTCCTTAATAATTAGATCTTTACATAAGATATTTTTGGTTTAGTACCTAGAACGTGATTATATTTCTCACAGATACTGCAGATACAGTGTGATATCCTGACCAGTGATGTATGAGCCGTATACAACTGCCTGTATAGTGTGTTAAATATGTGTATCCTCCAATTCCAGATCCTAAATCAGTGTCAGGAGCACGTGGTCTCCAGCCAGGAGACTGGGTGATCCTAAAAAGACAAGTCAGAATGAGCCATGAGTCAGAATCAGCTTATCCCAACCACAGCAACTTCCATGAAGCTTGAGGGAAAACCCATCTGGAGACAACAACCACTGTAAAGAGTCCATCGTACCAGCAGAATGAGGGTCACAACACACATAGTGCTGGATTATCTCACATAGAACCTTAAAATTTCTAGATTGGGGATGATACATGGGAAATAACCATAAGGGAACAATGGGTACAGGAACATTACACAAATAAGGGCTCATGGTGGGAAAAACATTATCTGACCTGAACCAATCAATTATTTTAAGGGTTTAAGTGACTTTTTAAGGATAACATACACTTGTAGGTAACTGGTATTGTCTTATTTGTTGGTATTTGAAGCCGTAAAAGTGCTACTCTGTGTTCCTGAAGGTAATCGGATCCATGTGTAAGGGAAATCTTGTTAAAGGCCTCCTGGTGGTAGATTATAGACCCGAGACAAGAAGAGATCCATTAGTGTTGTGATACAATCAGGTGTATTCGGGTAGAAAAGTCTCGAAGACGCGGACAGCACTCAGATATTGACTGAGAATCAGCCTTTCAGAAACAGTAATGCTAAAAGCTGCAGCATAACAGTAAGAAGCTTATTCTTACAATTGCCTTACTCTTTCTAATCGATTAATCTCAAATTCTGAGTAAGCTCTTCAGCATTAAATAAATCTGTTCTAGTTACCTGTGTCTCTGTGAACTGTGTGTGCGGGATGTGATCAACTCTCTGATCAGCAGTCTGTACCAGCGGGGGCAAAGGCTTAGTATTGCTTGTATAGCGGATAGCAAAACGAAAAAAGGTTGCAGTTAAAGCATTAGAGCTGATGTGTTAGAGGACCACGGTAGGGTCAGAAGGTTAATAAAGTATTTAGGGGGGACTGTTGAGGAGAGCCATAAGATGAAATACTTAATTAACTTCTTGACAAGGGATTGTGGGAAATATGTGATTTGCCTTACATAATTCAGGTTTCAGATCATATACATGACACAGATATAAAGATGGCTGCCATTGCCTGTTTCTCCACACCTTGCCTGGAATGCAAGGAATGTCCAGATGTAAGAAGATGCCATATAAGGGAAGACCCCTGGTCAAGCTAGAAGACCAACCCAAAGATCAGATGACATCACAGACCAAACCATCAGCATGGATCCACCAGATGACGTCCCTCCCATCACCATGGATCCATCCAATGATGTCATAGACCCGCCTACAATGACGCCCACCAATCAGCTCATGGACTAACACATTGTTCGACCCACTGACCAATGAACACATCTGGACATACCCCTTTGCAAGGTTATATCAGAGCAAGCTCAGTTGTAATAAAGGCAGAGCATGGGCTGACTTCTGTCGAGGAAAGATAAATATCCAACTGTGTCTGATCTCATTTTTCAAGCATGCACTCGATCCACACCAATTAGACCAGGCAGTAGGCAACTAGTGATCTCTGGTTAAGAGTTCACCCTAACACAAGTCCATCTCCAAAGATCTGAAAGTTCCTGTGTCTATGGTGTGCAGTGTCATCAAGAAGTTTAAAGCCCATGGCACTGTGGCTAACCTCCCTAGATGTGGAAGGAAAAGAAAAATTGACGAGAGATTTCAACGCAAGATTGTGCGGATGGTGGATAAAGAACCTCAACTAACATCCAAACAAGTTCAAGCTGCCCTGCAGTCCGAGGGTACAACAGTGTCAACCCGTACTATCCGTCGGCATCTGAATGAAAAGGGACTATATGGTAGGATACCCAGGAAGACCCCACTTCTTACCCCGAGACATAAAAAAGCCAGGCTGGAGTTTGCCACAACTAACCGAGAAAGCCTAAAACGTTTTGGAAGAATGTTCTCTGGTCAGATGAGACAAAAGTAGAGCTTTTTGGGAAAAGCCATCAACATAGAGTTTACAGGAATAAAAAAAAAGAGGCATTCAAAGAAAAGAACACTGTTCCTACAGTCAAACATGGCGGAGGTTCCCTGATGTTTTGGGGTTGTTTTGCTGCCTCTGGCACTGGACTGCTTGACCGTGTGCATGGCATTATGAAGTCTGAAGACTACCAACAAATTTTGCAGCATAATGTAGGGCCCAGTGTGAGAAAGCTGGGTCTTCCTCAGAGGTCATGGGTCTTCCAGCAGGACAATGACCCAAAACACACTTCAAAAAGCACTAGAAAATGGTTTGATAGAAAGCACTGGAGACTACTAAAGTGGCCAGCAATGAGTCCAGACCTGAATCCCATAGAACACCTGTGGAGTGATCTCAAAATGGCAGTTTAGAGAAGGCACCCTTCAAATCTCAGGGACTTGGAGCAGTTTGCCAAAGAAGAATGGTCTAAAATTCCAGCCGAGCATTGTAAGAAACTCATTGATGGTTACCGGAAGCGGTTGTTCGCAGTTATTTTGGCTAAAGGTTGTGCAACCAAGTATTAGGCTAAGGGTGTCAATACTTTTGTCTGGCCCATTTTTGGAGTTTTGTGTGAAATAATCAATGATTTGATTTTTGTTTCATTCTCTTTTGTGTTTTTTCATTGCAAGCAAAATAAATGAAGATAATAATACCAAAGAATTTGTGATTGCAATCATTTTCAAGAAGAAACTGAGTATTATCTGACAGAATTGCAGGGGTGCCAATACTTTTGGCCAGCACTGTAGAAACTAAAGTCGGGTATTTTTGACAGTCCTCAAATCAGTGGACTCATAAAAGATAGGGAATTTAGATTGTGAGCCCCAATGGGGACAGTGTGCCTGATGTATGTAAAGCGCTGCGGAATATGTTAGCTCTCTCTCTCTATATTATTTTTATTTATATATAGATATATATATATAGATTATATAAAAAATATTTATGTGGTTATTAAACCAGGTATTGGTACTTTTGGCAGTGTGGACAAGTGCCAAGTCCTGCTGAAAAATGACATTTCCATCTCCAAAAAGCTTGTCGGCAGAGGGAAGCATGAAGTGCACTAAAATTTCCTGGTAGACAGCTGCGTTGACTTTGGTCTTGATAAAACATAGTGACCCTAAACCAGCAGATGACATGGCTCCCCAAATTATCACTGATTGTGAAAACGTCACACTAGACTTCAAGCAGCTTGGATTGTGGCCTCTCCACTCTTCCTCCAGACTCGGGGACCTTCATTTCCAAATGAAATGCAAAATTGACTTTCATCTGAAAACACCACCTTGGATTACTGAGCAACAGTCCAGTTCTTTTTCTCCTTGGCCCAGGTAAGACGCTTCTGGTGTTTTCTATTGGTCATGAGTGGCTTGACACAAGGAATGTGACAGTTGTAGCCCATGTCCTGGATATGTCTGTGTGTGGTGACTCTTGAAGCACTGACTCCAGCAGCAGTCCACTCCTTGTGACTCTTCCCAAGATTTTTTTAATGGCTTTTTCGTAACAATCTTATCAAGGCTGTGGTTATCCCGGTTGCTTGGGCAACTTTTTCTACCACACTTTTCCCTTCCACTCAACTTTCCATTAATATGCTTGGATACAGCACTCTCTGAATAGCCATCTTCTGTAGCAATGACCTTTTGTGGCTTAACCTCTTTGTAGATTGTGTCAATGACTGCCTTCTGGACATCTGTCTAATCAGCAGTCTTCCCCATGATTGTGTAGCCTACTGAACCAGACCAAGGGACCATTTTAAATGCTTAGGAAGCCTTTGCAAGTGTTTTTTGGTAATTCTAATTTTCTGAGATAATGACTTTTGGGTTTTCATTGGTTGTAAGTAGGGATAGGCGAACACGAACTGTAAAGTTCGGGGTCCGTACCGAACACATGGTGTTTGTGCACATGACCCCTAACACGAGCTTTCTGAGACGTTCATGTTACAGTTCGGGTCCAGGGGCTGTTAAAAAAAAATAAATAAAAAGCAGGTTATTAAAAAAAACAGGATCATACTTACAGGTCCCGCAACGCGTCCTGCAGACTCTGCCTCCCAGTGATTCTGCTTCCGTGTCCGTCCGATCATTGCTATTCCCCCCCGGTAAGCACCTCCGGCTAAAAGGACCTGCTGTGACAGTGCCGTCATACCTATGTGACCAGTCACGTGTGAATGTTCTATTACTTCATTGGCTACAGACTGGTCATGTGAGTATGACGTCATCAAAGGTCCTGGTGCACCGTGATGCGAGTGTCATCGCATCACAGCGCACAATCTCCCGACTGCAGCGGGTCAGCTGCATGTATTTCCACAGCTGAGGCGCTCCTGTCGGGAGAGTGGGGTGATGCAATTAGAGATGCAAGTGCAATCATCCCCTCACTGTCAGCCTCTGCTTCATCGCTCTGTCCAGAGTGATGTAGCAGACCTAACATAGCTCTCTGTACTTCTTACTGTGTATAAACAGTGTCTGTGCATAGTGATGAAGCAGAGTTGACTTTGCTCTTTGCTTCTCACTGTGTATAGACTGTCTGTACAGAGTGATGAAGCTGACATGGCTGTCCCTTTGGATTACGTCGGACTAAGGTTTTTTTTTTATAATAAAGATGGAGTGTCAATGTTTTTTTGTTTTATTTCTAATAAACAATTTCTCTATGTTGTGGGTTTTTTTTTTTACTGTTTCCTAGGAATTCATGGTGGCCATGTCTAATTTGGCGTGTCTAATTTCCGGCTTAGCACTATCTGAGAATACAAAGCTGGTATTAACCCCTTTATTACTCAGCGATCCACCGTCATCAGGGCCACTGGACAAGCCGGGTAAAGCGCCTGGAAATGGCGCTAAGAAACAATCCCAGCCCCCAGCTGCCTGGCTTTACCTGACTGGCGATCAAAATACGGCAGGAGCCAATGCATTTTTTTTTTTATTTAAAAAAAAATAAAAAAAAAAATTAATGGGCTTGCCTGTATTGCCAGCGAAGGTAACGCCAGGCAGATGGGGGTGGCAGCCCGTAGCCGTCTGCTTTATCTGCAATGAGAATCAAAAATACCGCGGAGTGCTACGTAATTTTTTTTTAATGATTTATTTATTTTTACAGTACTGTGATGTCAGGCAATCAAAATACAGGGAAGCCCATTTTTTTTGTTTTGTTATTTAAATAAATAAATTAAAAAAATGCGTGGGCTCCCGCTGCATTTTTTGTATTGCTAGCTTCGCCATATTTTTGTATGCTAGCCAAGTACAGCAGGCAGGTACGGGCTGCCCCCAACCCCCCACTGCCTATTTGTACCCGGCTGGGAACCAAAAATATAGGGAACCCCTTTTATTTTTTTAATTATTTCATGAATTTCATTACATAATTAAAAAAAACAAGCCACCAACATGGGTTTCTACAACTAGGCAGCTGGAGTTGGAATCCGCAGCGCAGGTTGGCCCAAGCTTTCTGGGCCCCCCACCGCTGAGAATTGCAGTTCGCAGCCGCCCCAGAAAATGGCGCGTTCATAGAAGTGCCATCTTCTGGTGTTGTATACTACTCTTCCAGTGGCCCTGGTGCCGGCTGGCATGCTGGGTAATAAGGGGTTAATACCAGCTTTGTTTTACCAGCTAGTATTAAGTCAGAGATTCTTAATGTCAGGCAAGTTTGACCCGGCCATTAAGAATCTCCAATAAAGGGTTAAAAAAAAAAAAGACACCACACACAGAAAAAATACTTTATTAAAAATAAATACACAGACACACTCAGGGACTCCATGTTTATTACTCCCTCTCACCCCTCCACGATCCTGGTTTTCTGTCTTCTTTCTTCTTCAACCCATGCAGCTCTGCTATACAGCACAGACAGCTCAGACAGCACAGGAAAGGAAGAACGCTTCTGCTCCCCTGTGCTGTGTAATCACTCAATGAGTGAGCAGAAGCTGTGGGTTGGTAAGCGGTGACGTCACTGCTGCCATCGTTGCCATAGTAACTTGACGAGCAGGTTACTATAGCAATGGTGATCTCCGATCACCTAATTCCTGGCGCAGCGATTCACCGGCTGTGCCAGCCAATCCCTGCATGTGGGCTGACTCTGTAAAAACCGCCGACATGCAAGGATGGGGAGCCGAGCATCTCGCCATTACACTGCGCGCGCCGAGTATACCGAGTACTAAGATGCTTGGGCGAGCACTGCGTACCGGCAAGATGCACTGACAGGACCTAGCATGACGTCATAGCCATGTGACCAGCCTGTAACCAATGAGATAATACAAAATTCACACATGACTGGTCACATGCTATGATGTCACAAAAGGTCCTTTGGTTACTGGGTGGCACAGCGATGATCGGACTTGGAAGGAGAAGCGGCGGGATACAGAGTGCATGACGCGTCACGGGACCTGTAAGTATAATGACAATGTTTATTTTTAACTATATTCTTTATTTTACAGCCTCCCCTGCCCCATCACATATCTGTAAAGTCCAAGTTTGGGGTTCGGACGCTAGTTCGCATTATATCAGAACCTGAACTAGAACTTTACAAAACGTTCAGGTGAGTATACCGAACATCGGGGGGGTTTGCCCATCCCTAGTTGTAAGCCATAATCATCAACATGAACAGAAAAAAAAACCACTTGAAATAGATCACTTTCTAATGACTCTATATATGTGTTTCCCTTTTTGTATTGTATTACTGAAATAAATTAACTTTTTGATATTCTAATTTACTGAGCTGCACCTGTAACCTAATTTACCTAATAAGTGCAGAAATTTTGCAACAACAAAAACTCACCAAAGGCTCCTCATGGGAACATAACCTAAAACTAATACAGCTAAATGTCCAACAACAGAAAGAAAGTAGAGCTGAAATTACCTCCATAAAGGTTTATCTGAGGAAATACGCAGCCATGAAGAGATTTATAAAGGTGGACAGTAAACTTAAAGATAATACAACACATACAAAGAAATAATTACTGGCCAAAAAGAAAACTACATTATAGAGAGAACTTACAGATTACAACAATAATGTAGAATATACTTGGAGACAAATCAGAAGAAAAACATCTGTATTGAAATCAGAGAACCACATCAGAACGAAGCACACAGTGAGCTCTGCCAGGTCAAGCACCTCTTGTGATTCCTTATTTACTGGCAGATCATATGATTACTCTGATTACTCAATAACACCTACTGGCAATAGTAAACATTTATTTATTTAACAGCCTTTAGCGCGATCCTGAGCCATGACGACTTGATGCATGAACGCTATGTAGGAAGATCGCTCTTGTGAAAGTCTAGATAGGTCCACCAGGGTCTTCTCTGCCATTATCTTGATAGCATCAAGCCATCATATTGCTTGTTTTCCTCTTCCTGTTCCCTCTATTCTTGTCCTTCGTCAGTAATTGCTCTCTTTGAATGATGTGTCCACAGTGGGCAAGTTGTAGCTTGGTGGCCATTGCTTCGAGTGACATGTCTGGCTTGATTTGTTCCAAAATAGATTTGTTTGTTCTTCTTGCTAGTAACATGGTAATATATCTTATAATAAATCAGGTCATTAAAAAAAAATGGGCAACAGGAGCTGGAAGAAAACATTTTAAGAAAATGGTATCCACAACGCCGGCATCTGAATCGGTAATAAACATGTCTAGCTGTATATTGATAGTCACAATTATCTTTCATGAACAATGGACTCTGCTTTTCTCCAACTAACCAGGTGGATGTGTGTAATACTTTATTGAATGTGAACAAATTTGTATGAATGTTTTCTGCACAAAGGAATTTTCAGATTTCAAGCCTCACATAATGGTAAAAGTTCATTTCATCTGCTGTGTTAACACTTCGAAAGCCCACATATTCACTTCCATCTTTGCAAGCCTCAATTAATGGTATAAATTAATTTAATTTTGCTGTGTCTGTTTCCAAATACTGATAACAGAGAGTAGACGAAGAAGAGATCTTAATTCCGCGCCGAGGACTTGGTGGATTCAGAGGGAGATTAATGTTTCTTTTAATAACATGCACAGGTCAATGCGTTTCAGGAATCACAGCTCCCTTCATCAGGACAACAGGCAAGGACTAGTCTACTCTCTGTTATCAGCCATATTTTGGGACTGCTGCCGGGACCCGGATTCTTACATGCGTGCATGGAGGTTGTGACTGGCACAACCACTATAGGTGAGTTTGATTCATATCTTTACCCTTTCTATTATTGGGGTAAGACCCTATTGCGCTTTCTTTTTCCACAGCCCTTGATTATCGTGTTCCTAAATACTGTACGTTTATCTCATTTGCTCAAAAGACTTTATGGTCCATGTTGGCCTGGAAGCTTGTATGTGTTTGCATCTTATTGCCTCCTGCTGTCTTACAGTGCCTTGCGAAAGTATTCGGCCCCCTTGAATTTTTCAACCTTTTCCCACATTTCAGGCTTCAAACATAAAGATACAAATTTTAATGTTATGGTGAAGAATCAACAACAAGTGGGACACAATTGTGAAGTTGAATGAAATGTATTGCTTATTTTCAACTTTTTAAAAAAATAAATAACTGAAAATTGGGGCGTGCAATATTATTCGTCCCTTTACTTTCAGTGCAGCAAACTCACTCCAGAAGTTCATTGAGGATCTCTGAATGACCCAATGTTGTCCTAAATGACTGATGATGATAAATATAATCCACCTGTGTGCAATCAAGTCTCCGTATAATTGCATCTGCTCTGTGATAGTCTCAGTGTTCTGTTTAAAACACAGATAGCATTATGAAGACCAAGGAACACAACAGGCAGGTCCGTGATACTGTTGTGGAGAAGTTTAAAGCCGGATTTGGTTACAAAAGATTTCCAAAACTTTAAACATCTCAAGAAGCACTGTGCAAGCGATCATATTGAAATGGAAGGAGTATCATACCGCTGCAAATCTACAAAGACCCGGCCTTCCCTCAAAACTCTCATCTCAAACAAGGAGAAGACTGATCAGAGATGCAGCCAAGAAGCCCATGATCACTCTGGATGAACTGCAGAGATCTACAGCTGAGGTGGGAGAGTCTGTCCATAGGAGAACAGTCAGTCATACACTGCACAAATCTGGCCTTTATGAAAAAGTGACAAGAAGAAAGCCATTTCTCAAAGACATCCATAAAAGTGTTGTTTAAACTTTGCCACAAACCACCTGGGAGACACACCAAACATGTGGAAGAATTGGCTGCTTTGGTCAGATGAAACCAAAATCAAACTTTTTGGGCACAATCCCAAACTATATGTTTGGCGTAAAAGCAACACAACTCATCACCCTGAACACACCATCCCCACTGTCAAACATGGTGGCAGCATCATGGTTTGGGCCTGCTTTTCTTCAGCAGGGACAGGGAAGATGGTTAAAATTGATGGGAAGATGGATGGAGCCAAATACAGGACCATTCTTGAAGAAAACCTGTTGGAGTCTGCAAAAGACCTGAGACTTGGACGGAGATTTTTCTTCCAACAAGACAATGATCCCAAACATAAAGCAAAATCTACAATTGAATGGTTCACAAATAAACGTATCCAGGTGTTAGAATGGCCAAGTCAAAGTCCAGACCTGAATCTAATCGAGAATCTGTGGAAAGAGCTGAAAACTGCTGTTCACAAACGCTCTCCATCCAACCTCACTGAGCTCAAGCTGTTTGGAAAGGAAGAATGGGCAAGAATTTCAGTCTCTCGATGAGCCGATGAGCAAAACTGATAGAGACATACCCCAAGCGACTTGCAGCTGTAATCGCAGCAAAAGGTGGCACTACAAAGTATTTTTTTTTAAGGGGACGAATAATAGACTCACTTCCTGTAAGAGCCAACAGAGCAGCGGCACTCAAAGGAGATGAGCATTTCTGCTGATCAGAGCGATGCTACCCTGATCAGCAGAAACGCACATGTGATTGGACTGTGCAGCAATAAATTCCCCTAGGCTAGGGGAACTAGTAAATAAAAAAAAGTGAAGAAAAAACTTTTTAACCCCTTCACGACCATGGACGGATCTTTCCGTCATGGATCGTGTCCCGGTAAGCCCCGCCCCCTGCCGCGGGCAGGTGGCGTGGATCGGCACACATATCAGCTGTTTTCAACATTTGACATGTGCCTACATGTTCCGAGTGGAATCGCATTCCACCCGGAACATTAACCCCTTAGATCTCGCTGCCAAAGTCTGGCAGCGAGATCTATATGCGCGCGGCCATGTTTTCTACTTACCGCCGCCCCCTCCGGACGTCACGTGAGTGATCACGTGACGTTCGGTGGTTGCCATCGTAGCACAGGGTCATGTGATGACGCCTGCTTCTAAGAAGTTTCACTTTCCTTTTTCCTCGGCACGGAGCAGAGGAAAAAAGAAAGTGACTATTTCTGCTGTTTACAGCGGTATAGCTGTGATCAGCAGATAGCGATCAGTGATCGGATTGCTGATTGCTATAGCCCCCTAGGGGGACTAGTAAAATAAAATAAAAAAAGTAAAAAAAAAGTTTTAAAAAATAAAAAAAAACCAAAAAACCTAAAAGTTTAAATCACCCCCTTTTCCCCCCATTGAAAATTAAAGGGTTAAAAAAAAAATAAATACACATATTTGGTATCGCCGCGTTCAGAAATGCCCGATTTATCAAAATATAAAATCAATTAATCTGATTGGTAAAAGGCGTAGTGGCAAAAAAATTCCAAACGCCAAAATTACGTTTTTTGGTCGCCGCAAGTTTTACACAAAATGCAATGACAGGCGATCAAAACGTAGCATCTGCGCAAAAATGCTACCATTAGAAACATCAGCTCGAGACGCAAAAAATAAGCCGTCACTGAGCCATAGATCCCAAAAAATGAGAACTCTACGGGTTTCGGAAAATGGCGCAAAACGTACGCCACTTTTATTGGACAAGCTTGTGAATTTTTTTTAACCCCTTAGATACAAGTAAACCTATACATGTTTGGTGTCTACAAACTCGCACCGACCTCAGGCATCATACCCACACATCAGTTTTACCATATAGTGAACACCGTGAATAAAAGATCCCAAAAACTATTGTGCCATCACACTTTTTTTGCAATTTTTCCACACTTGGAATTTTTTTGCTGCTTTCCAGTACACCATATGGTAAAACTTATGGTTTCATTTAAAAGTACAACTTGTCCCGCAAAAAACAAGCCCTCATATGGCAAGATTGACGGAAAAATAAAAAAGTTACGGCTCTCGGAAGAAGGGGAGCAAAAAACAAAAACGCAAAAACGGAAAGTGCCCCGGGGCTGAAGGGGTTAAAAATATGAAAAATAAAAAAACTCCTAAACGCTCAAATTACCCCTCTTTCACCCCATTGAAAATAAAACCGTTAAAAATAAAAAAAAATACACATTTGTTATCGCCGCGTTAAGAAATGCCCGAGCTATCAAAATATAAATCAATAATTTGATCAGTACACGGCGTGACAAGAAAAAAAATCCAAACACCAAAATTACGTTTGCCGCAACTTTTCTTTAAAATAAAATGACAGGCAATCAAAGCAGCGCATCTACACACAAATAATATTAAAAATGCCAGCTCAAGACAAAAAATAAACAGTCACTGAGCCCCAGATCCCAAAAAAAGGAGAATGCTATGAATCTCGGAAAATGGCGACAAAAGCACTACTCTTTTTTTGGACAAACTTCTGAATTTTTTTACACCTCTTAGATAAAAGTAAAAGTAAACATATTTGGGATCTACGAACTTGACAAATCTAAGGCATCATACTAACATGTCAGTTTTACCATTTAGTGAACGTGATAAATAAAACACCTCCCAAAACAATTGTGTAATTGCACTTTTTCACTATTTCTCCACATTTGGAATTTTTCCCATTTTCAGTACAATATGTGGTAAAAATAATGGTTTCACTCAAAAGTACAACTTGTCCCGCAAAAAATAAGCCCTCATATGGCAATATTTAAAGAAAAATATAAAAGTTGTGGAGGAAAAATCGAAAATGAAAAACGGAAAATCTCCCGGTGTTAAACGGCCAAAAGGGGGGTAATTTGAACTTGTGTTTGTTCTTTCATCTTTTTTTAACACTTTTTACTAATCCCCTTAAAGGGAACCTGTCAGGTCAAAAAAGCGTTATAACCTACAAGCAGGAGCATGTGTGAGCTAGTAACCCCTTCCTACCCATCCCTGTGTTGTAATTATGTGTAATATGAAAGCAATAAAATACGTTTTATTACTTTCATATTCCCTATGTAAATGAGCAGGTCCCTAGCCTGTGGGCGTTTGCATTCTTTCCATGGTATCACACCCTTGTGGGCGTGATACCATGTATTTACATGAGCGACGTCACCGTCAGCTCCTTCAGAATACCGCGAGTGCGCACTTACCATTCTCGCCGCCTTCTCATCCTGGTGTTTACCTGCAGGGTTCAGACGCGTGCTGGCCCATGTCCGGAATCGCAGAAGTCTTCTGAGCATGTACAGTGCGCGTCTGAAGCCGACAAGCAAACACCAGGATGAGAAGGTGGCGAGAATGGTAAGTGCGCACGTGCGGGATTCTGAAGGAGCAGGTGTGACGTCGCACATGTAAATCCATGGTATCACGCCCACAGGGGCATGATACCAAGGAAAGCATGCAAATGCCTACAGGGCGATGTGACGCCCAAGGCGCTACAGCCTCTGTTTATGTACATAGGGAATATATAAGTAATAAAACGTATTTTATTACTTTCATATTACACAATATTACAACACGGGGATGGGTAGGAAGGGGTTACTAGCTCACACATGCTCATGCTTGTAGGTTATAATGCTTTTTTGACCTGACAGGTTCCCTTTAAGGAACTTGAAGCTGTGTTCGATTGATCGCTTGTGATGTACAAAGCAGTGGATAAGCACTGCTATGTATAGCGAAAATAATGATCTCCGCTCACTTGGGTCATTAGCTGACCCCCAGCTGTCATTGGCACCTCGCGATCACATCATGGGCGTGCTGATGGGAATGGAGAATGACAAGTCCTCTGCCGGAGCATGTTGGGTCCTGCTGTCAGAGATTGACAGCAGGATTTAACAGGTTAGCAGCAGCGGTAGATCTCCGATCCACCCACGACTGTTAGAAGAACATGACAGCAGATTAAATCAGCTGTCATCTGCAGGGAATGATGCAGACTCGGCGTGCGAACCCACATCAAACGCAGAGACATATATACAAGTGCATCTCAATAAAATAGAAAATCATCAAAAAGTTAATTTATTTCAGTAATTCAATACAAAAAGGAAAACACATATATTATATAGAGTCATTACACACAGAATGATATATTTCAAATGTTTATTTCTGTTAATGCTGATGATTATGGCTTGCAGCCAATGAAAATCCGAAAGTCATTATCTCAGAAAATTAGAACAATATACAGTTAGGTCCAGAAATATTTGGACAGTGACACAATTTTCGCGAGTTGGGCTCTGCATGCCACCACATTGGATTTGAAATTAAACCTCTACAACAGAATTCAAGTGCAGATTGTAACGTTTAATTTGAAGGTTTGAACAAAAATATCTGATAGAAATTGTAGGAATTGTACACATTTCTTTACAAACACTCCACATTTTAGGAGGTCAAAAGTAATTGGACAAATAAACCAAACCCAAACAAAATATTTTTATTTTCAATATTTTGTTGCGAATCCTTTGGAGGCAATCACTGCCTTAAGTCTGGAACCCATGGACAGCACCAAACGCTGGGTTTCCTCCTCCTTAATGCTTTTCCAGGCCTTTACAGCCGCAGCCTTCAGGTCTTGCTTGTTTGTGGGTCTTTCCGTCTTAAGTCTGGATTTGAGCAAGTGAAATGCATGCTCAATTGGGTTAAGATCTGGTGATTGACTTGGCCATTGCAGTATGTTCCACTTTTTTGCACTCATGAACTCCTGGGTAGCTTTGGCTGTATGCTTGGGGTCATTGTCCATCTGTACTATGAAGCGCCGTCCGATCAACTTTGCGGCATTTGGCTGAATCTGGGCTGAAAGTATATCCCAGTACACTTCAGAATTCATCTGGCTACTCTTGTCTGCTGTTATGTCATCAATAAACACAAGTGACCCAGTGCCATTGAAAGCCATGCATGCCATGCCATCACGTTGCCTCCACCATGTTTTACAGAGGATGTGGTGTGCCTTGGATCATGTGCCGTTCCCTTTCTTCTCCAAACTTTTTTCTTCCCATCATTCTGGTACAGGTTGATCTTTGTCTCATCTGTCCATAGAATACTTTTCCAGAACTGAGCTGGCTTCATGAGGTGTTTTTCAGCAAATTTAACTCTGGCCTGTCTATTTTTGGAATTGATGAATGGTTTGCATCTAGATGTGAACCCTTTGTATTTACTTTCATGGAGTCTTCTCTTTACTGTTGACTTAGAGACAGATACACCTACTTCACTGAGAGTGTT
Source organism: Anomaloglossus baeobatrachus (assembly GCF_048569485.1). Lineage (NCBI taxonomy): Eukaryota > Metazoa > Chordata > Amphibia > Anura > Aromobatidae > Anomaloglossus > Anomaloglossus baeobatrachus. The sequence goes on along the minus strand of NC_134353.1, from coordinate 798,364,936 downwards.
CTGGACTTCAGTTGATGTTGTGAACGGGTTCTTCTTCACCAAAGAAAGTATGCGGCGATCATCCACCACTGTTGTCATCTGTGGACGCCCAGGCCTTTTTGAGTTCCCAAGCTCACCAGTCAATTCCTTTTTTCTCAGAATGTACCCGACTGTTGATTTTGCTACTCCAAGCATGTCTGCTATCTCTCTGGTGGATTTTTTCTTTTTTTCAGCCTCAGGATGTTCTGCTTCACCTCAATTGAGAGTTCCTTAGACCGCATGTTGTCTGGTCACAGCAACAGCTTCCAAATGCAAAACCACACACCTGTAATCAACCCCAGACCTTTTAACTACTTCATTGATTACAGGTTAACGAGGGAGACGCCTTCAGAGTTAATTGCAGCCCTTAGAGTCCCTTGTCCAATTACTTTTGGTCCCTTGAAAACGAGGAGGCTATGCATTACAGAGCTATGATTCCTAAACCCTTTCTCCGATTTGGATGTGAAAACTCTCATATTGCAGCTGGGAGTGTGCACTTTCAGCCCATATTATATATATAATTGTATTTCTGAACATGTTTTTGTAAACAGCTAAAATAATAAAACTTGTGTCACTGTGCAAATATTTCTGGACCTAACTGTATAAGACAAACTGAAAAAATCATATTAAACTCAGAAATGTTGGCGTACTGAAAAGTCTGTACAGTAAATGCATTCAATACTTGTTCGGGGATCTTTTTTGCATGAATTATTGCATCAATGCGGTGTGGCATGGAGGTGATCAGCCTGTGGCACTGTTGATGTGTTATGGAAGCCCAGGTTGCTTTGATAGCAGCCTTCAGCTCGTCTGCATTGTTGGGTCTGGTGTCTCATCTTCCTCTTGACAATACCCCATATATTCTTTAGGTAGATTAGGCGAGCTTGCTGGCCAATAAAGCACAGTGATTTTGTGGTTATTAAACCAGGTATTGGTACTTTTGGCAGTGTTGACAGGTGCCAAGTCTTGCTGGAAAAGGAAATTTCCATCATCAAAAAGCTTGTCGGCAAAGGGAAGCATAAAGTGCTATAAAATTTCCTGGTAGACGGTTGCGCTGACTTAGGTCTTGATAAAACAGTGTAACTACACCAGCAGATGACATGGCTCCCCAAACCATCACTAATTGTGGAAACTTCACACTAGACCTCAAGCAGTTTGGATTGCGGCCTCTCCACTCTTCCTCCAGACTCTGGGACCTTGATTTCCAAATGAAATGCAAAATTTACTTTCATCTGAAAACAACATCTTGGACCACTGAGTAACAGTCCAGTTCTTTTTCTCCTTGGCCCAGGTAAGACATTTCTGGCGTTGTCTATTGGTCATCAGTGGCTTGACACAAGGAATGGGATACTTGTAGCCCATGTCCTGGATACGTCTGTGTGTGGTGTCTCTTGAAGCACTGACTCCAGCAGCAGTCCACTCCTTGTGAATCTTCCCCAAATTTTTGAATGGCCTTTTCTTAACAATCCTATCAAGGCTGTGGTTATCCCGGTTGATTGTGCACCTTTTTTTACCACACTTTTTCCTTCCACTCAACTTTCCATTACTTTGCTTGGATACAGCACGCTGCAAACAGTCAGCTTCTTTAGCAATGACCTTTTATGGAGTACCCCCTTGTGGAGTATGTCAATGACTGCCATCTGGACATCTATCAAGTCAGCAGTCTTCCTGATGATTGTGTAGCCTACTGAACCAGGGGCCATTTTAAACACTTAGGAAGCCTTTGCAGATGTTTTGTGGTAATTCTAATTTTCTGAGATAACTTTTGGGTTTTCATTGGCTGTAAGCCATAATCATCAACATTAACAGAAATAAACACTTGAACTAGCTCACTCTGTTTGACTCTATATAATATATGCATTTCCCTTTTTGCATGGAATTACTGAAATCAATTAAATTTTTAATTATACAGAATTTTAAATTTATCGAGATGCACTTTTATATATCAAAAGTCGTGAAGGAGTTAATGATTGTAAATAATGTTTCTTAGATGGACTATTTTGTCCAAGTGTAGTGACACCACACAATTTTTTCTTTTAAACCACATTGTGTTTTCTCTTGGCAACAATCTATAGCTTCTGTGCAACACTATACAGGATAAAATTGAGTGGTATTTTAGAACAGTCCCTCTTGGTAGCAAGATTTGGATGATTACTTTATGATTGTAAGAATGTCAATAAGACATAGTAAAGTCTGTTGTTCTTTGAAGTGTTTTAAAGTAATTTTCCTGGACAGATTTTAGTTTATGTTGCTCTATCTCACCTCAAGATTATGAATACATTTATTAATCTCACATATAGTGGTAAATAAATCAAAGTCCCGCGATGGAGAATAATTCATTCCTAATGTCAACCATTTATTTTGATCTTCATTTAAAATCATGGAAGATAGATTTATAACATTAGAATTTCCTTGAGTTTCCTAAGGCAGTAAATCGATGAATCTGTTCCATTGTTTGTTTCTTGCTGCCCCGCTGTCTGCATTTTATTAATTTTTGTATTGTCGTTTGGTTTTCTTCTTATAAGAGCCTTGAGGTTCATTTGTGAGATCATGATCCGAAATATCTGTAGGATCCCCTGATGTGCCCAGATCAGAGGAACTTGAATTGCATTTTGTGTATTGCTTGAACTGTGGTTACCTTTCAAATATACACTATTCATAGCTCCCAACAGTCCCGGATTCAGTAGGACTGTCCTGATTTGAGGTCTCAGTCCTGCTGTCTCGGCAGAAAGGGATTTTGTCCCGACTTTCTCTCACCTCTCCTCGCCAGCTTCGTAGGTCCTCCGCCTCTGTGGCTTTGCTGGCATCTCTCTGCACACACATTTATTAAATTAACAATTCTCCAAGTAGCAAGAGAATAGCGGTACTCACCTTTTAAAGTAAAACAGTCTCTCTTTCTTCCAAGTACATAAAAACACCATATCTGGAGATATCTGGGAAGAAGAATGCAGTAAATAAATCCCGTTTCACACTACCTGGGTCTGTGACCAGGAGATAAAGTAGAAAATCTTTTTTTTTGAGCCCTTATTCGGCAGTCACATCATTATGTACATGCAAAATGAGTATACAGTTAAATGAACAATAAAACATAAATGGTTAAAAAAATAATTGATTATAAAAAGACGCCCTGCACATTTGTTTTAAAGATCCAAAGGGCTTCCCTTTGTAATAATATTTATGGCAATCCAAACACTCTTTTCCAGGAGTCTTACTTCTTCTAATCCTTATTCCGCAGCGCTTTACAATTCAGGAGGAACATGTACATATCATATACATAAACATATACAAACAAGTAACAATTATAGAGGATACAATATTTAAAAGGAAAAATGGCAACCCTGCTCGTGAGAGCTTACAATCTACAATGAGATGGGGGAGGGGCAAGGTACAAGTGTTTATTTAAAATGACAATCCAGCCAGCTCATGGGGGATAGATGATGGCTTCCTGGACCAGTTGGCCAGAGCCTTGAGATGCATTTGGGTGCCATGGAGTTTGACGTGGGGTTATGTTCTGAGAAGTTGTAGAGGGATTAGGTGAAATTAGTTTGGCTAGGGAGTGTGATAGGACACCCTAAAAAGATGCGTTTTTAGGGAGCGTCTGAAGCTGAGTAAGTTGTGATTTGTCCTAACTTCTTGGGGTAGAGCGTTCCAGAGGTTTGGTGCAGCTCGGAAGAAGTCTTGGATTCGGGAGTGGGAGGTTCGAATTAGTGTGGATGTTAGTCGAAAGTCATTTGCAGAGCGTAGAGAATGGGTGGGATGATAGACAGAGAGGAGGGTGGAGATGTAGGAGGGTGCTGCACTGTGGAGAGCTTTGTGGGTGAGAACAAGCAGTTTGAATTGGATCCTGTGATATATGGGCAGCCAGTGCAATGACTGGCACAGAGCAGAGGCATCCGAGTAGCGGTTGGCCAGATAGGTGACCCTGGCTGCTGCATTAAGGATGGACTGTAGAGGGGAGAGTCTAGTTAGGGGAGACCAATTAATAGAGAGTTACAGTAGTCAAGGCGAGAGTGGATCAGGGCCACGGTGAGGGTTTTTGTCGTTTCCATTGTGAGAAAGGGGCGGATTCTAGCGATGTTCTTGAGGTGCAAGCGGCAGGTGCGGGCAAGAGATTGTATGTGGGAGGTGAAGTAGAGATCAGTGTCAAGTATAAAAGTATAACCCCCAGGCAGCGGGCTTGCGGCCTAGGACTTATCGTTGTGCCACACACAGAGAGGGAGATGTCAGGTTTAGGAAGGTTGGGAGATGGAGGGAAAAGCAGAAGTTCAGTTTTGGAAAGGTTAAGTTTCAGATAGAGAGCAGACATGGTGTTGCAAACTGCAGTCAGGCAGTCACTTGTGTTCTGTAGTACAGCGGGGGTGAGGTGTATAGCTGTGTGTCATCAGCATAAAGATGGTACTGAAAGCCAAATATGCTGATTGTCTGTCCAATTGGGGCAGTGTAGAGGGAGAACAGAAGAGGGCCAAGGACTGAACCTTGAGGGACCCCAACAGTGAGAGGGAGAGGAGAAGATGTGGAGCCAGCAAATGATACACTGAACGAGCGGCCAGAAAGATAGGAAGAGAACCAGGAAAGAACAGTGTCCTTTAGGCCAATAGAATGGAGCAAAGAGAGAAGGAGATGGTGGTCAACAGTGTCGAAGGCTGCAGAAAGGTCAAGAAGAATAAGCAGAGAGTGGTCACCGTTACGTTTTGCTGTCAATAGGTCATTGGTCACTTTGACAAGGGCGGTTTCTGTTGAGTGTAAAGGGCGGAAGCCAGACTGTAAAGGATCTAGAAGAGAGTGAGAGGAGAGGTAGCGGGTGAGACGAGAGTAGACCAGGCGCTCCAAGAGTTTAGAGATGAAGGAGAGATTGGAGACTGGTCTGTAGTTGCTTGTGCAGGACGGATCAAGGGAAGGTTTTTTTAATAATGGAGTAATAATAGAGTGTTTGAGGGAGGAAGGGAACATACCAGAAGAGAGAGAGAGAGAATGAAGATTTTAGTTAGGTGAGTGGTGACAACCGGAGAGAGTGTCTGGAGTAGGCGTGAGGAGAAGGGATCAGTAGAGCAAGTGGTAGGACGAGAAGAAGAGAGGAGCCTGGAGACTTACTCCTCTGTGACTGGGTCAAATGTGGAAAGTGAGCTGGATGGGATGTGGCGAGGGATGGGATTCACAAAGCTTGGTGACTGGGAGCTGATCTCTTGGCGGATGTTTTCTATTTTCTCTGTGAAATACGAGGCCAGGTCATCAGCATGAAGGTCTGTGATAGGGGTCTGTGCTTTGGGACTGAGGAGGGAGTGAAAGGTGTCAAAGAGCTTTTTTGGATTGTTGGCTAGTGAGGAGATAAAGGTGGTGAAGTAGGTCTGTTTGGCGAGGTGAAGGGAAGAGTTGTAGGTCCTTAACATGAACTTGTAGTGGATGAAGTTTTCTGGTGTGCGGGATTTCCTCCATAGGCGCTCGGCACTCCTAGAGCATCGCTGGAGAAATCGAGTTTGTGATGTGAGCCAAGGTTGTTTTACTCGGTGTTTGGAGGTTCTGAGGGTGAGTGGTGCTACTTGGTCCAGGGTGCTTCTGAGTGTGTCATTGTAGTGCTTTACAGCCAGATTAGGGCATGAAAGTGAGGAGATAGGGGATAGTGATAAGTGTAGAGAGTCTGTAAGTGTTTGAGAGTCAAAGGCCTGTAGGTTTCTGAATGTGTGATAGGTGGCAGTGTGCTGGGGCGGACGAGGGTTTGTGAGCTTGAAGGAGAGGATGTTGTGGTCAGAGAGGGGAAGAGGTGAGTTGTCAAAGTGAGAGATTGAGCAGAGGCGGAAAAAGACCAGGTCAAGGGTGTTACCATCTTCTTGTGTCTCTGAGGATGAGAGTTGTGAGAGGCCAAGGGAGGTGGTGAGAGATAGAAGCTGGGATGCAGAAGGGGAGGAGGGGCTGTTCATGGGGATGTTAAAGTCTCCTAGGATCAGGGTTGGCAATTCAGAGGACATGAAGTGTGGCAGCCAGGCTGGAAAGTGGTCAAGGAACTGGGTGGGTGAGCCTGGGGGACGGTATAGGACAGCTACTCTGAGGGGAAGGGGATGGAAGAGCCTAATGGTGTGAACCTCAAAGGATGGGAATGAGAGTGATGGAGCTGGGGGGATGACCTGGAAAGTGCACTGTGGGGACAGTAGTAAGCCTACTCCACCACCATGTCTGTTTCCAGGTCTTGGTGAATGGGTAAAGTGTAAACCACCATGAGAGATGGCAGCAGGGGAAATAGTATCAGAATCCTGAATCCAGGTTTCAGTTAGGCCTAGTAAGTTAAGAGAGTTATTGAGAAAGAGGTTGTGGATGTAAGGAAGCTTGTTACATACAGACCGTGGATTCCATAGAGCACAATTAAAAGAGGGACGTGAGGGTGTACAGGGAATGTTAATAATATTATCAGGGTTTCTATGGGAGGTGGGGGAGGGGGTAAAGTTAGCATGGGGTGGACCGGGATTAGGAGAGATATCACCTGATAGAAGTAGGAGTAGAAGGAGAAGGGTCAGATGGTTTTTGGACGTGTGACATGTCTTTTTGTGTGATACCCTGGAGCATGAAGGATTGAGGTTAATCAGATAGGTGAAAAGGGCCTGGGAACTGTACATAGGAGAGGAGAGGAGAGAGGGACTAATGTGGATGAGTGGTGATGGAGGGGGGACAGGGCGGTGAAAGTGGACAGTAAAGGCACATAGGATGATAGAGAGAGAAATAATAGTCATGGTGGAAACAGAGTGTCAAGGATTAGTTTACCTGCCTCCTGCCCTAACTGCCATTGAAGTAACTGCCCAGCACTTGGCAACGTTGGCACTTAGCAAAAGATGGCACGCATGCAGGCACCCCGCACGTGTGCACCCCTTAGAACAGCCCCAGATATATAGGGCAGACTAGAGGGGTAGGTGAGGGGGATTATGGGAGCTCAGCTTGTTAAGGAAAATTAACAAATGCTGATCACACCAGGGAATGATTAAGTACATGCTTTATTAGTCTGAGTGATCCTCTTCCTGTTATAATTGAGTAAGAATCTTCCCTAAAACTAATGCAAAACTGTTAAGTTGTTTTCCTATAAAAAAATAAATAAATTCCACAACGACAAAAAAATAACACATGCTACATATTTAGTTTTACAACTTGATGAAATGCTTTACCCAGTGGTTAACTTGCAGGATTGATAACAGAGGTTTGCAAGGGTAAAATTGTTTGAAAAATAGGAGGTCATTTTTATATATTTTCGATTGCTGAACTCAGTACAGATATCGAAAAATGTGATTACGTACAGTTTTTTTCAGAAACACTGACTCCATAGGCTTCCAAAAGAATAGAATTCCATAGGGTCCTAAAATGAATTACTTTCATACCTTTTTCAAGTCGGTGCTCTAGTGTATTGCAGTGATGTTCCAGGGCTGATGGAAAAATGTAACATTGAGTCCTATGTAAGTGAGTGGAGACACTCTATTCAGGGGCGGAACAATTGCGGTCACAGGGGTCGCCACTGCGACCGGGCTGGGGGCTCAGAGGCCCCAAGAAACTCAGCACTTATTTCAGCTGGATGTGTGTCCAAGAGTGCAGATCCAGCTGAAATATATTGTGGCACTGACAGTCTGATCCATGCGCTACAAATAGTGTCACCACAGGAGGCAGCAGCCGGTTCTGGAGCTAACACATGTCCCGGCTACTTAAGCAATTGTATATTTACTGCTCTCCACGCCCATAATCCCGCCCACCTCTTCTACTGAAGCCAATTCTGAGAGGTGGGCGGGCTTATGGGCGTGGAGAGCAGTAATAGCAGCACAGTCATCACCTGACCACTGGCTTTGTGCATCTGCTGGCCGATGGATCCGCCACTGGGCCCCTGACAGTCTCTCCTCCAGCATACAGCACTTACGCTGCATGTTCCATCCATAGAAGAGGGGAGAAATGCTGAGCATTGCCTCCTATGCAGTACAGCCATCCCCTGCAGTCACTGCTCCGGAGCCTCGCAGGAGTAAGCTCTTCTCACCGGCACAGAGCTGCTGTGAAGTCTCAGGCCTGTGCGGGGAGTGCTGCAGAAATATGAGACTTCTGAGGAGATTGTATCCTTCTCTCCTGCACTGCCATTGCTCTATAGTCGGCAGTAGAAGGGGAGGGTCTAGAGAACACAATGCGACCTGAAGTGAGTACTGGAGCTCCCTGAATGATGACTCTAGTCCCAATGCCCACTTCTATCCTCCTATTTGAGTCTCAAAACTGCACTCTCCTGCCCCCCACCCCCACTACCCTCTTTTATCCTCCTATTTGCCTCTCACAACTGCACTTTCCTGCCCCCCTCCACCAATGCCCTCTTCTATCCTCTTATTTGCCTCTCACAGCTGTATTCTCCTGCCCCCTTCCTCACAGCTGCACTCTCCTGCTCCCCCTCCCCCACAGCTGCACTCTCCTGCCCCCCCTCCCCCACAGCGGCACTCTCCTGCCCACCCCTCCCCCACAGCTGCACTCTCCTGCCCCCTCCCCCACTGCCCTGTAATTGATATGCCTCACCACTGTCCTGTGATGGTGGCAGATTCTCCTCATCTTCATGGTTTGCTGTCAGACATTCAACTTTCTTATTTCTTTGAATATACAGTGTACAAAATGCAGACATATACAGTATGTACAAATCTAGTGTATATGTCTGCATTTGTGTGAATATGTACATGTGTGGCATGTTTAAAATTCAGATACTAAAATAGCAAAATACTAAAAAGGGCCAAAAAACCTCTAATACCAAAACTCGTGTATCATTAAAAAAAAAAAACTACCATTTTTAGATGCAACATGAATAAATCTATAATGTTATTTAAAGCTCAAATATAATGTATAGAAAAAAAAAAAAGGATAGGGCTATATACCAGGATGGGGGAGAAAGATACAAGCATGGGATGGGAAAGCTGGGTGCTGATGGAAAGAGGCTTTCTTTCAGCACCCAGCTTTCCCATGCTCTGCTATACATTTTTCCCTCAGCACCCAGCTTTCCCATGCTCTGCTATACATTTTTCCCTCAGCATCCATCTTTCCCATGCTCTGATATCCCACAGAACTCAGATTTCATATATTCTGATATCCATCTTGTCCTCAGTGCTCAGCTAATGCTGAGTGCTGGGTCACCGACCCATGCGCTGCTATACATCTTTCTCTTAGCACTCAACTTTCCCATGTTTTGCTATACATCTTTCCCTCACTACCCAGCTTTCCCATGCTCTGATATAACGGGCAAGCATGGTGCTGAAGGAAAGTTGTATAGCAGAGCATTGGAAACCTGGGTGCTGAGGACAAGATGGATAATAGATCATGAAAAGCCATGAAAAGCTGGGTACTGAAAGAAAAAGGTATATCGGAGCATGGGAAAGCTGGGTGCTGAGGGAAAGAGCCAAGTGTCGGCGTAATCATCCTGTGCTTTGAAGGGGGGCCCCGGTCCTAATTTTGCACCAGGGCCCATGGAACTCTAGTTACACCACTGACTATTCGTTCATCCAAAAATTTCTGAAAGCTGTGCTGCTGTACAATGACGACAAATATGTTTCAGTGCTTGTAGGGAATTCTGTCCATTTGAAGAAAATGTCTGCACTAGATTTCTGCACAAAATTTGCATCTCCTGGCAAAAAGCTACACTAAAACGGTATCCAAACTGTTTTTGTGCATTTTTTTTGCCAAGAGGCAGATTTTGTGCTGAAATTTCTACATCATGTTCCTACACAAAATCTGCATCTCCTGGCAAAATGATGCAGGTCTGTGAGGTCAGTTCACCTAACATGAGGTTACAGAGTTCAATGCGGTCACCTGAAATCAGCTTACCTGGGGTCACAGGTAGGGTACTGTGGAAACCTCCAGCTGTGACCGCAGGTAAACTGAGTGACGTCAGCTGCAGCTGTGAGCGTTAAGTCAGTCTCTACCTGAAGACACAGCATGCGGACAAGTTCAATGCCCGCAAGCTGTGACTTCAGTATGTAGTAGAGCCGTAATTATTTTGGGACCTCTTGTGGATTGCATTAGAACTGGGTGTTTTTGGTTAATACATCGGAGGAAGTTTTTTTTTTGTTTTTTTTTTGTACTGTATTTTAAAAAAGGATTTTTTCAGTGTTTTTGTTTATTTCTTTTAATTTACAGATTAGTAATGTGGGAGGGGGGAGTCACAGACACCTCCTATTATTAAATTAAGGGCTTAGTGGCAGCTGTGAGCTGTCATTAACCCCTTATATTATTACTTCAATGTGTCCCCTACTGGCAGGTCCATACGAGTAGCAGTTAGTGCGATTTATGCTCTCTAGAGTGACTGACTATTCTTTAAGCAAACAGTACATGGGAGTTGAATGAGAAAGTTATTTATTAGTAGTAATATGCACAGAATTGGTAGGCGCAACCATTTAGGTTAGATTCACATGACTGTTTTTTCCACATCTGAGAAAAACTGTCTGATTAACCTGATCAGACTTTTATCAGAATTTGTTCAGAGTGGCATCAGTTTTTCTCGGGTTGTGGAGAAGAGGGCCTGCACGGTTGAAGTTTTTACATTACAATAAATTAGACTTTTATATATTCCCTTGTCTGCGGTTCTTTGCTGGACTTCTGTTTTTTGTTCCAGAAAAAAAGTTCTCCACATTAGTCTGTTATAATTGGATGACATGAAAGTAGGGTCTGATTTTTTTCACAAACCCATAGACTTGAATGGGCGAGTGTCCTCGTATTCTCAGAGGAAATTTGTGCATGCTAATTTTTTTGTATATGTTGATTCAGAAACGTTCATCTGCACGGCCCCTTTGAATAACATTGGTGCAAGTGCAATTTTTTCTTTTTCTTTTAAAGGATGCACTTGGACCGAAAATATAGTAACTCGAGCCCTTTATGTCATGGCTTAAATAAATTAACTTTACAATGTTACTCTCTTAGCATACGTGTCACTTTTCCAGATCAAATTTTTCTAAAACCCTTTAAGGGGAATGTGTCATTCAAAAAGTATTTTCAACCGTTTACAAAAATGTAAAGTATAAGTTAATTTTTTTTAATGTTATGAAAAATGATTATATTTTTTTATATTTTCAACTAGAGGGAGCAGCTGTGGAAATTTGCCATCAAAATTTGGTGTAATGCATTATAACTGCAGTAAATTTTGGCAAGATCAGCTTTCATGTGCCTTCCTTTTCTTTCTGGGTGTTTGAAAAAGTATAAGGGAGTATGATAACCACAATCACAGTGCAGAGACGTTTTCTTTTGTTGGTGACTGCCATGTGAAACAGATTTGGAAGGGGTCACAGAGGATGGCTGGCAACAGTGATTCTGTTAGTTGACGCTGCGCACTGGTCTTTACAGAGATCTGAACAGAGCAGTCATATCATTGTGGCAATTGGACTCATATCACACAAATAAATAGCTCAGCAGACTGTACATGATAGGATAACATACATGTTTCCGTGAACAAGTACTATTATCAGAGTGCAGCCATCATGTCACTGGGTTGCAGTGCTCAGATCACAGTGAAGACCAGTAAGCGCTCACCAGGTGTGGGCACAAGTGCTGCAACAGTTATTACATCTAATGTCTGAGGCTTGTAGGAATTGAAAGCTGCCTAACTGTTCTTATTCCACAGACGAGTGACTGTAGTGCAGCTTGATAAAAAGTCTAAAGAAGTTGTGGAACACCCACTGCATTGCAGCGTGCTACATAGTCGCATATTGGTCAGTCCCATTGGACATGGGAACATCAGAATTGGACAACTAAGAGACTAATAAGTCACTTACTTGGGGAACAGATAGCACAAGGATGCAATATTGAAAGGCAAGCCAGCAGTATGGTGATGTTGGCAATGAAATAAAACCTTGGATTCTGGCATTCACGTGGATGTTTCGTTGAAGCTTATCCTCCACCTTAACAGGATGGTATGGACCAATGGATCAAGTATAAATTATTGGCAGTTCACAGCCAGATAGCTTTTCAATGGATTTGTAAAATGTGCCTAGCATTATATGCTGCAAATCGTATAATCTATGGGTCATCATGTAAAGTTGTTGCATACCCCTCATGTGAATCTGCAGTCCATGGAGGGGATTTTTTTTTTTCATGCCACCTTTGTTTATTGTTTACAAATAGAGAAAAAAAAAGTCTCTATATATCTCCTGTTCTGATAACCCTCCCCTCGTCCCTTAAATGGCACAAACTATGATATGCAATGTTTAGTTAAAGGTACTTTCACACTTGCGTTTATTTCCTTCCGTTACAATCCGCCCTTTTGGAAAACAGCGGAATCCGTTAACGGATTCCGCTGTTTCTCATAGACTTGTATGGGTGACGGATTGTACCAAAAGGACCTGCGTTGCTTCCGCTGGGCGACGCTCCGTTGCTTCCGCCCAGCGGGAGGAACGCAGCATGTAACGTTGTTTTGAGCAGCGGAATCCTCTGGATTTCACTGCGCATGCTTTTTTTTTTTTTTAAATCAAACTTTATTTTGGCTCACGGTGGCCGAACGTTCAAGCTGAGCGCCCGGCCGTCGGCAAGCGACAGTGCTCAGCTGAGCGACCGGCCGCCAGCATGCCCGGCCGCCGGCAAGTCACAGCGCTCAGCTGAGCGCCCGGGCGCCGGCATGCCCGGCCGCCGGCAAGTGACAGCGCTCAGCTGAGCGCCCGCCCGCCGGCATGCCCGGGCGCCGGCAAGTGACAGCGCTCAGCTGATCACCCGGCGGTCGGCTGCAGGGAGCGATCAGCTGATCACCCGGCGTCCGGCAAGTGACAGCGCTCAACTGATCACCGGCGGTCGGCTGCAGGGAGCGATCAGCTGATCAACCGGCGGCCGGCTACTGGGAGCGATCAGCTGATCACCCGGCGGCCGGCAAGTGACAGCGCTCAGCTGATCACCGGCGGTCGGCTGCAGGGAGCGATCAGCTGATCACCCGGCGGCCGGCTGCAGGGAGCGATCAGCTGATCACCCGGCGGCCGGCTACTGGGAGCGATCAGCTGATCACCCGGCGGCCGGCTGCAGGGAGCGATCAGCTGATCGTTCACAATAGTCTGCCGCTGGTAAAACTGTAAAAAAAATTAAAAAAAATAAAAACGAATTGCTTTGTTTTGCAGCATCCGTTGTGCCACTATATGCAACACATCCGTTACACAACGCAATGCAACGGATACCGTTCAACGCAAGTGTGAAACTAGCCTAACACTTTTTCTCCCAAATGAAAAAGAAAATACATAACCACAATACATATACATACAGAATTTTTTTCCCAGACAAAGAATAATTCACACCCCGTGTTTCCACGTATGAAGTATTTATTCTGAATATAAGAACATTTGTAAAATAAACGTATTATAAATTGCTCTGTATAAATAAATGGAGTTTAATTTTTTACAATTTTGTATCAAATTAACATAAAATGACAATCTGACAGAAGCAGGAGTATCTGAAAGGCATTAAAACGTGGTGGGTGGTGGAGTGGACAATACCATTTACAAAAACTACACAAAATGCCACTGCCCGATACATTCTGACACTGAAGAGAGTGGAAACATGGAAAATGACAAAGCAAAAATCCATGCAGAACCCTGGGACATAAACAGCTCAATGGTCAGACTGTATGTAGACACACTCAGCAGAGAACACAGAAGATGTTGGTGATGTAAATGAATGAGGGTATTTATCGGATTACACAAAATTCTGCAAAAAGCAATAAACAAAAACAAATGAAGAATCAGAGCGGAAAACCTTGTGTGTAATGAAACCAGTTCTGCAATAAATCACAGACCCTACTGCGTCATGTGCTCCGCACACAGCTCATGTCTTGAAGATGCAGGAGTACACATTTTGGAAAGCTGGACTTTTCCTTGACATGTCAGCAGCGGCTAGGAGAGGTAGGCAGGAGCTACACGGCTAACTTTTGTTTCCAGACTGATGCTACTTGGTTTTGCAGTGTATAATGAGCATAAGGGTACGGTTCTACTAGTGTATAACTTGTGATCTGCGGGTGTCAGCCGAAGGTCATGCGACTATGATGCAATTTTGCGATCGCATCACAGATGCCGAGGAGAGGGAGGGAGCACTTTTTCCCCATCTCCTCCCCGGCCTGTCTCTGCGTATATCGCACTGCAGTCGGATGACATGCGAGTGCAGAGCGATGTTTCACACGCTCCCATAGACTTGTGTGGGGGTGTGTGAGCAGAGACTCGCTGCCAAACGTAACATGCTGCGATTCATTCTGCATTGCGCGATGGCATGAGAAATCAATCGCAGATGGACACTGCCCCATAGTTTTGCACTAGAGTGAAACAATCCAATGTTTTATCGGATTGCACTCGTCCGTGCAAAACGCAAGTGGAAGCGAACCCTAATGAGCATAATATATTGTTCCACTGCTGCCGGCTAAGGCTGCATATGGCAATATTTATAATGCTAGTCTTTAAGTGTATGGACACATCTGAGGGCATATTTTTACTTTCTTACATTTACAAGATAAAAGATAATACATATGGGTGTCATTAAACGGTTTGCGCCATTTGCCTGCTATAGGCACTCTGTTGCATTGTCTATGGTTGCTTCAGAATGAGTTAACTGAGAATCCATCAGTGATCTCTTCTGTGTCTTAGCTTCCTTGTGATGATTTATCAGCACATAGGCACATACAACAACAAAGTTGAGCAGATCTGTGTGGTCATAAATCAGCTGAGAGAAGCTCAGAAAAAGTCAGTATTACAAACTCCAGTCAGAACCAAAGTATCGACAGATTCTTAGCACATTTTACAACCAGCAAAGTGAAGCAAAACGGCTTGTAAAAGCCAAATGGTGCAACATTTTTAATGAAACCCAATTGCAAAAAATATTTTTAGCCCAAACTAAATGCATTTACTATGCACTAAATATTTCATGTTGAACCCGACATACAATGCAATAGCGGCTGCACAGTGGAATAGAACTTTTTTTATTTGGCACCTAATGCATTCATTTTTTGGAAGTCCAAGGGGGCGCACTTTTCTCCCTGTGTGAGTTGTGAAATGATAAGTAGACAGCAACAGAGCAGGAAAAGAACCCACCCCACAGTGTGAGATGTAATGACTAGGGATGATCGAATACCTCAAATATTCGGCAACGCCCATATTCGCCGAATAGCAACTATTCGGGCTTCCCATAGACTTACATTGTGCATCAACTATTCGCATAGTGGTTACCTATTCGTCGGATATTCACGAAGCCGAATATTGCCGAATATTTGTGATATTCGATCATCCCTAGTAATGACACCGCTCCAATCTCCTGGTCAAACCTCTTGCATGAGTCAGTGTGGGTGGAGAGGCAGCACAGCTGAGTTTAGCGGTGTCACATTACAGACCCTTGTATCATATGAATAAGGACACAAGCAACGTTTTAGCCAAAGCAGGGCCTCTTCTCAACAGATAAAAAATGCCCTTTTTATTGCTTGAGAAAGGCCCTGCATTGGCAGTAACACTGCTTTTTCATTCCCTTCATGTATGCTGGGACCAATAAAGTTTGTTCTTGTTAAGAGAAGCAGTTTTGGTGCCTTGGATACTGCGATATTGTCACAAGTCTACAGCTTAAGGAGAGCTGTACCAAGTAGCACAAACGGTGTAGTGGTGCATGGGATATCTGCTTTTTTACCTCCTATCATACCACTGTCAGCTCTGCTGTACTGCCCCTTCCTTACACTGCCTATCAGGAGGAGTCATACTTATGTCCCTTCCACATAAAGCAACAAAGTGGCAAAATAAATAAAAAATAAAAAAAAAGTTCTATTTCACTCTGTGTCCACTATTATTACTATGGGGTGTTCAGTTCAACATTAAACATTTCAAATCCTCTTTAGGCTTTGTTCACTCATGAGTTTTATGGAATGAAAACCTACCTTTTACACTACCAGCAAAGCTTTCAGATTTCAGAAATCTAATGCACACGATTGTTTTTTCCCCCGACAAATGAAAAATTGTTGCGTTTTTGAAAGAAGCAGCATGTCAATTGTTTCAGCGTTTTTTACAGCCGATATTTCACCATTGAAAGCAATGAAAAATTGCAAAAGACACTGCAAAAACACAACTGCTGCATTTTTGCTCCTTTTTTCATTAATTAAGCTAACTTTATTAAATATGTGCTGTAAACAAATGACACACCAAAAACACAACAAAAAAAACCCTTGCAAACCCTGCTTTTTTGGAAGCAGCTTTTTACAGCCAAGTAAGCAGGTTTTGGCTGCAGAAAAAAAAAAAAAAAAAATCAACGCGTGAACATAGCCTTACAGGAATTTGTAACCAGTTTTTTTTTGCTCTTCCATCAAAGAGCAGCATATCGTATTGCCAGAGACACAGATTCCAGCGATGGGTCACTTCCTGATCTGATTTCTGTCATTTTAATATCAGTGTTTTATTTACTGAAGATCCAGCAATTCCTTGAATGTAGAGCTGTGTGTAACCCTGCCCACACAACTGACTGGCAGCTTGCGGTGTACACTGTACATGGGCGGAAAACTGTCAAATCAGTGGTGGGGGTGGGGTTATACAGAGTCCTCTAGTGATAATCTACTGCTGATTAAACCGTGATTTTATCAAAGAACACTAAGCAGCTCCATAAGTGACATCACTGGAATCAGGATCTCTGCCCCTACGTTATGCTGCTCTCAGATTAGGTGGTGACAGATTCCCTTTAAGTAAACAAAAAAATGTCCCCAAACATGTCCATATCCTTTAAGTGAATCTGTGAATATTTTGGGTAGGTTAATGAACATTATTTATAAGCAGATTACAAGATGAGATAGTGCAATGTTATCCCTTGTAGGAAATGGCTGTATATTATCCCTCCCCAAGCACAGATTTCCAGTATCCCTGAATACAATCTGGACACTGGATGGATATTTGTGACTATTGCAGAATTGGCTTTCTTCCCTCTATCGTAGATGATGGAGTCACTGGCCCGGGGAGGGACTGTGCAGTGTATGCATTGATTGTGGTCATTGTAACTGAACACTGGATAAAACTTCATCTGTAAAACCTACTAAAATAAGGACCTTAACAAAGAACTTTTAAAGTGCATCTTAATTTTACAGATGAGCGCTCCTAGAAGTCGTATAATACAGTCGCATTCACATTTCCATACAACCCCCATCCTACCGCGAGCAACTGACTGGAAGGAGATTATGGCAATAGATACATCCATGGGGAGGATCAGAAAATATAAAACTGAACTCCGTGGTCCCAAATAACCATAGTGAACAGAAGAGACGGCCTTTGTGTAATCCTTGTGTTGTTCTTCTGACCCCGGGCAATGGAAGGTTATCCGAACGTGCTGTGTATAGCACAGTATGATTATAATGTGTGTGGCTTACACTTCAGAAAGTACAATATAATGTATGATTTAGAAAGCAACACATAAAAAAAAAATAGGCTATGAATATATTTTGACAGCTCCCAAAATAAAAAAAATCAAAGCACTTTAACTCACAGTGTACTAAGAAAAACAGCCTCTGCATCAGTTTATATGAAGGTATTAAAGCTGTAGGGCGAGCACCCATCTGGCCGAGCCGATGCAGCGTTTCCATGTATTGGATGAAGATACCGGAGACACCGGTGGCTCAATCTTATAGTTTTTGCTGGTAGTGACAGCACCTTGAAGTCCATAAGAGTATGGTGAAAGTTTTCATACTTGATACATAAAAGGTGCCACTGCTCAGAGCATTCAGTTTTTCTGCAGACCACACAACGTCTCCTCCTCTACAAGAGTGACATGCTTTTGGCACACACCGGAGTGTCTGACCTATCACAAGGAGGACGCGTATTTCTGTGTGTCCCTGTGGAGAGCGCATGTACAGACCATCCCGTCACACCGGGGGCAGACAGCTGAAGAGTGGCGCCCAAGGTCCAGGAAAGAGGCCATCAGTGGATCACCGGTGGCTTCACAGTGAGGTCTCATTAGTATGAGGTCTGGAGTTTTCCTCTTCTAGTAACGCTATCCTCTGCTTCAGCATCCGCACTTGTGTCTCATGTCTCTCCACCATTGCCATCATCTGGGACTCCAGCTTTTTCAGCTTATTCTGATGCTTCTTCTTTGCCTTCTCGTAAGCTGCCACAAGGTTGCTGCTCATGAGAAAAATAACAGTACATATATTAGAGAAATTCTATTATCCGTGTTTGGCACACTTCATAGCAATGTTTAGAGCAAAAAGCTGATATGTCTGGTCATAGTACGGCAATACACTGCAAAGAAAGTATAAAATAACATAGGAATTGTTTAGTAATGTTTTATTAACATGGAATCTATGACATCCATTTAACTTCTATGCCATGAAAAGATTTTGAAAGTTTAGGACAAATCTGTTTAACAGATTGTGGATGGATCCATGGGTAACACAGGCACCCTTCACCCATAGCCTGTAATGACATCCATTTAAGGGAAACAATCATCAGGATTTTCGTATATAAGCTAAAGCCAGTGCTATAATCAGACTGATTCTATACATACCTGTAGTGGTCAGCTCGGATGTTTAGGTTTTCAAATCCAAGAAAGTAAAGATTAAAAAAATCATCAGCTACTTGATTGACATTTGCGTATATAGGAGAAAAAGAAACTGGTTTATCGCCACGCTAGAAACCACAGATGCTGTATATTAAAAGATTTCCTTTTTATTTTCACAGTTCTACGCATTTCAGAGACATCTCCGTCTCCTTCCTCAGGAAAAAGAAGTCATGCTATAACAAATGGCAGCCAGGACCTATATGTAGGCGTCCATGCTGCCACGTATGCATTTTGGACGTCACCAGCCCATATGACTCAGAGCCACATGGAGAAGAGAGAAAAACAATTCATCAATTCAAAAAGCTTATTACATACATGATACAAGAAAGGCAACGTTTTAGGATAAGTAAATGCAGAAATAAATTAAATAAATAAACCACATTTCTGAAAAAAAATGTAACCATTTTTTGTGTGTTAAAAAAGGGGGCTCGGATGGTTTGCGAACCTGAAATGTAATTGGGAAAGGTGAAAAGACTGGTGCTTAACCCCCGCACTAAACAGGAATTTAGTGACAGTGAGCAGATATAAATACTTGGGTGTGATTAATACTGGTGATTTCTCTAAAAATATATCTACCGATGCAAGAAACAAAAGAAAAGATTGTGGACGGTGGATTTATAGAGAAAAAGGAAGAATTACCGTGTTAAAAATGTAATACATTCTATAAATATAATTATATGTGCATAAATACGGGGAAAGAAACCAGCGCAAGAACCCTGCAGGGGGAAAAACCTGCACCTCTCACGCAGGCGCATTGGTTCTGGTTCCCACGGTGTTAAACTTTCATTACCTCTCCGTATCTTGAACTTCCACCACCTCCTTCACGCATGCGCCCTAGCATCTTTTTTTCTCCTCGTACTATAAAATCGCCCTCCCCCCATGGGTATGACCTCACACAGGTCCTTCAACAAAGTGAATCATTTGTATAATACTTACCATAGAGAACAGAGAGGGAGGAACAACAGTCAGGGGGGCGGGAATCCATATGAATACCCACCCATATATTATCTGCGCTGTTGCAAATGCCAATCAAGTAGCTGATGATTTTTTAACCTTCACTTTCTTGGATTTCAAAACCCATACATCCGAGCTGACCACAACAGGTATGTATAGACTCAGCCTGATCGTGCCAGTATAGCACTCGCTTTAGGTTATATAAGAAAATCCTGAAAATTGGTTCCCTTTAATAGATATGTAATGAAATGACAGTGTAGCCATGAAATAGATACCATATTCAGACATGGTGGATGGAGGCCAGTGTTAGGCCTCGTTCAGATTGTCTGTTTATCACATACACAAAAATTGGAATGGGTCTCATTTGTGTTTTTTCCCTTATAGATCAATAAACTGCAAAGCTCCCTCTATGCCTTGAAATGTTAATCACGGGCAGCCCATTAAAACCAGGCATGAGTTGTCCATGTTTTTCACAGATCCATAGACAGACTTGTGGGCGATATTCATCTGTGCAGTTGGTAAAAATGGACATTTCAGTGATTTTTGTATGGACACATGATCTGCAAAGGTCACAGACAAGTGAACGGCCCCATAGACTATAATGGGTTTTTGCTTTATCCTTGAAAAATTCAAGAACGCTTTGTGGAACATGGGCATCTGAGTAAAGCATTAGGCATTGGTCACAGGCTTCATGTTATTTAGACAGTGAAGGCTTTTCCAGGATGGTACATTAACCCCTTACTGCTATATAAAGTACACTTATGTGTCTCAGCTCCCTGACTTCTATGCAGGCTCAGGAAGCGAGCCCGCATCTTTACCATCAGCCTTTAACAGTCATACATGGAGCGGCGCCTGACTGTTAACTTGTTAAATTCCTCTCTCAACAGGGTCCCCCACACTTTGAGCAAATAGTATCCCGGAGTCTCGGATAAATGCTGGCACTGTGGAACAGCTGCTGGGACAATGTTACAATGTTCTGCCCTGCTCTCAGCGCCTTTTGGGAAGAGGTTCTTAAGGTTGTCCTGGAGGTAACGGGTGTATTGGTCCCCCCATCTCCTGAAGCAATTTTGCTTTACATGTTGCCCATGCCAAAGTCTATATACAAAAAAAAAATCACTTCTAAGACATCTTCTCCAGGCCGTGAAGACAGTGATTCCCCAATATTGGAGGTCTCCGGATCCCCCTTCCTTGGAGGAGTGGTTTTCTGAGATCTCCATTACACACAGAATGGAATCTCTAATTGCCCATACTCAAACAGAAATTGAATGAATTGCCCTGAAATGGTTTCATTGGGAGGCCTTTCTCTACTCTCCCCTATATTGTCATCTTCTCAAATAATCGTGCCTATTACCAGTGTTCTCTCTTTTTTTCTCGAGTCCTCGTTTCTTTCTTTCCACTTCTTCTGACATAACGGCTAATTTCAATTTTGAATTGATATTTAATCTTGTCAGTTTTGGACATTTTGTGATTATTTTGATACATGTTTTATTCTTCCTGAATCCATGTTTGTATGGTTGTATATCTCAATAATCTAATAAAAATTTAAATTATAAAAAATTCCTCTCTCAATCTGTGACAGGATCCTTCACAGTGCGTGTCCTGGGGTGCTCATGGGTTGCCATGACAGGTGCCAAATTTCCAAAGACCCCCATGCCTGTCACGACAGTAGCACTGTGAAAGTCTGGCTGTGGCTGGCATTCATAGGAGACCGTACATTTTGCTATATACAGCAAATCTGTGGTATTGTTGTATAGACCCCAAGCGATTGGATAATTGCAGGTTCAAATCCGCTAATAAGGGACTCAAATTCAAGCCTTAACACAGGTTTATTGGCAAAAAAATTTAAACGTTATGGTGATTTTTAAAAATAAATATTAATTAGCAGAATTTTTTTTTTCAGTTTAAATGAAAAACAAAAAACTATGCATGTTTGGCATCGTTGTAATCATACACACCTAAAGAATCAGAGCCAGGTCAATTTTACTGTATACTGAACACTGAAGAAAAAAGAAAAAATAACCCCTAAAAAACCCTTAAAGAATTTTGCTTTTTTACGCTTTTTTGCAAAGCTTGGAATTTCCCCCCGCTTTTCAGTACACCACATGATAAAATGGATGGTTTCATTCAAAAGTACAACTCGTCACGCAAAAAACAAGCCCTCACACGACTATGGACGGAAAAATGAAAAAAGTACGCCTCTTGTAAAAAAACTATGCAAAAAAAAGAGCGAAAAAACAAAACATAGGACAAAAAGCCCAGCCCAAAAGAGAACATATACAGCAGCGACTGCTAAAAGGATTGTCTGATTAAAGGGAATCTGTCATCTGGTTTTTGCCACCTAATCTGAGAGCACCATAACGAAGGGGCAGAGACCCTGATTCCAGCGATGTGTCACTTACTGGACTGCTTAGTGTAGTTTTGATAAAATCACTGTTTAATCAGCAGTAGATTTTCATTAGAGGACTACTTGGTGTGCTTGCAGGTAATCCAGCATTGTCATGAGCTCTGTATAACTGCTAGATCTGCAGCGGAGAAGACATTGATTTTATCAAAATTACAGCAAACAGCTCAGTAAGTGACATCACTGGAATCAGGGTCTCTGTCTCTACATTATGCTGCTCTCAGATGAGGGAGCAAAAACCAGGTGACAGATTCCCTTTAAAAATAAAGGTGGCTCCAGTGTCTCTCCCTGTAGGACCCAGCACATGGGTATTATAAATGCAGGAATGCAGGACGTAGTGGGCACCATGGACGTCTGCCACCAGGTTCCACACAATTTAGAGGATTGCTGGGGGCTCCTGTTATCAGGATACTTTCCCCCATGTAATAGAAAGGTGTACACTCATTACTCACCTATTAGCTCTCTTAAGGTCATTGACAAACTCTGCCGACTGCTGATGCCGGATTTCACTGCTTTTTGTGAGTCTTTCTAAGGCGCTCACCAGCTCTTGTGCCCGGGACTTTAACTTCTTTTCCCTGGAGTAAAAAAAAAAACAAAAACAAAACAAAACAAAAAAACAAAATGAGACGTTCTGTGTGATCATCAGAAGTGCTGCGATACAATCTGTAAACACCAAGTTACAAATCATATACATGACACAAGCGACTGAAGGAAATGACTGTAAGGAGCTAGACCAGGACTGCAGGCACAAGCTAGCCTAATATACAGTTTATGTATGTAATGTGAAGTGACTGTCTGCTGCGGGGGTTGTTAGCACTCCATGTTGTAGAGAAGATACAATGTCCTATACTATTGCAGTAAGGGACCTGCTGATTGCTACCACAAATGTAATGCAGACTATGTCCAGTAGGGGTCACCAGCTCCTTAGAGTCTCTCCTGCTCATTTTCGGAGGAGCCATGAATTACAATCCTACTGGAGCGGTCAAGATCCTAAAATAGCAGCCGAACCTCACTTAATCCAATAATAAAAAATGGTGCAATTTATTTAGCTAATTCAGACTCATTGCCACAATGACATCGTCCGTCAGAAGCATCTGATTTCATTTGTAGGCGGAGGCCTGACATACAACCGAGCAAAAAAAAAAAAAAGAAAGGGCAGAATAAAGCAAGTGTATTATGACATTTGGCGACTATTCTTATAGGCTATCCCCTTTAATATTACAGAAAATCACCACAGGGATGACGGCAGTATCTGAGCTGTACTCCGGGAGTGTAGGGTACGTTTTCACGCAGTCAAAATGCTCCAGGTTTTCTTCTGTGTATTAACTTGTAGAACATTCAATGCATTTTATAGCACATAAGATTTTAAGAAATGCTGCACAAATGCTACAAACAATATACACAAATAAATTGACACAATTTCCAGGTTTTCCACTCCAGGTCAAAATTTCCCACATACACAGTGTAATATTCACAGTGTTAGGATCCAGCTCAGCTTGTCAGTTCCAGTGATCATGACACGAAGGTCACTATGTAAATTGTGTACTTGTAGTCATGTGCCGACCAACTTATTTAATCATTTTGATGTTCTATTAAAGGGAATCTGTCACCCTTTTGGGGGTTTTTAATTGTTAATATGGGCATACAGGTGGCATATAGGTGAAATTAGCTATACCAGTATGCCTTCAGGATGAGGGGTCATTTGGCAAAAATCTTCTTTTATATCATCTATCTTCCAGGCTATAGGGGGTGTGCTGCCCGGAAGATAAGCCGGCCTCCGATCTTCATTATCCCCAATCTCCTCATCTTCTCTAGTATACGCCTGTGATGTGGAGTGTGGCTGAAAATCCTGCTCCTGTGCATTCTGCCTGCCGTCTCTCCCCTGCACTGTGAAGTGGCAGTGACTCCCCGACACCTGCACAATGCAAAATTGAAGCCTACCCACAGAAGGGGGAGAAATGGCAGGCAGAATACCCAGGTGAGGGATTTCCGGCAGCGCTTCTCACATCACAGAGAAGAGGAAAAGAAATTGGAGATAATGAAGACCGGACGCTGGCTTATCTTTTCGGCCAGCGAACACTCCATAGCCTGGAAGATAGAAGATATAAAACAGGATGTTTCCAAAACGGCCCATCATACAGGCATGGCTAATTTCACCTCTATGCCACCTGTATGCCCATATTAATAACTAAAAAAAACACAAAAGGGTGACAGATTCCCTTTAAAAGAAGTAGATGAGAAGCTAATGAACATGTGACTTCAAGTATACAATTTACATAGTGACCTTCATGTCATGACCGAGCTGAATCCTAACAGTGTGAATAATACACTGTTAGTATTTAGCAAACCCTGAAATGAAAACCTCCAAGATCTGCAGCATGTAAATTAATGATGCATATTTGCGTGATAATTTAATCTTTTGGGCCAAGTTGCCATGGTGCATATCTGCCCTTTTTGATGCTGCGTATTTGCATACAGAAAAAGCGCAGTATATTATAGTTCAAGCAAAGTGGATGAGATTTATAGGAACCTCATGATCACTGTAAGGCTATGTGCCCACTAGAAAAATGATTTTTCTTAAGAAATTTCTTGAGAGTAAATGATTAACGCACCAATAACGCAGGTAATAATGCATGCGTTATTACTACACTTTGGTGCGTTTGTGGTGTGTTTTTTTGCAGGTTGGTCCCTGCGTTTTTTAATGCTTTTAACAGCTACTTTAACATAATATATAGCTAGAGAGATAATCGATAGATAATAGAGAGAGATACATAGATAAGAGATACATAGATAAGAGATACATACATAGATAGATACATAGATAGAGGGATACATAGATACATAAAAGAGGGATAGATATTCCAGCTTTATTTATGATGTTTGGGTTCCCCCCCACAGTATTTATCAATCAGCTGTGACACACTGAGGATACACTGCAGTTCTCGAGGCCGGTAATGTGTTCACATCACCGACCGTGAGAAATGTCCTGGAGTTACCTTTGCAGCCTCGCTCAGGGAGCCGCATTAAGCTCTCGCTCACTGAACGAGGCTGCGTGGAGAACTGTCACACGCACCTGGAGCAGTGCTGGAAGCGCCGCAGGACATCGGTGTGGATTACGTCGGAGCTGTGTTTGGGGGGTTAATAAAGTGGAGTATTTATTTTTTCCAAATAAAGCAATTTTTCGGGGCTGTGTGTGTGTGTGTTTTTACTGTCACTCACATTTTAGTAATGGCGTGTCATAGACACTGCCATTACTAATCTTGGACTTAGCGGCAGCTATTGGTTGCCGTTAACTAATTATTACCCTGATTGCCACCGCATCACTGCAACAGGAACAGTCGGGGGACACGCTGGGACTAATGGATAATTGATGTGACATTCTCGGGGCAGCGGCGGGCTGATATTCTGGACTGCGGAAGGGGTGGGTGGGTAAGGTGCATTAATCATGGCCCTCGCCCTCCCCAGCCTGAGAATACCGGGCCGCCGCTGTGTGCTTACCTGGCTGGACGGTAAAAATACGGCGGAGCAGAAGCTTTTTTTTATTATTTTTAATATGTACATTAGATTTCTATGTGTCTGTGCATTATATATGTATACTTCCTACACCACTGAAAATGGAAGAACTTTCTCTTCCTCTCCTAGTCACATCACTTCCTTGCAAAACGCAGGCAGTGATGTACACTATGTCCCGAAAAACGCAAAATAACGCGGGAATAACGCAGGAAACCGCAATGAAACGCACATAACTTGCTACCTGCGTTATTCCCTGCATGATTACATTACAGTCAATGGAGTGAATAACGTAGTTAGCTGCAGAAAAGAAGTGACATGCTCATTCTTTTTGTTAAGAAAATTCTTTCAGTAGATTTTCTTAAGAAAAAAACGCAGTGTGTGCACAACTAATTTTTTTTGCCATAGATTTTGCTGGGGAATGTCTGCAGAAAGGTACAACCATCTTCTCAAGAAATTTCTGCAGCAAAAAACGCAAAAAAACGCAGTGTGTGAACATAGCCTAAGTGGAAATTAACTTGTGATTTTTTTTTTTGTGTTTCTGCAGAGGAAACTAATTAAAAATGCATGTATTCTGCACCAATCCAATAAACTGTGATGGAAGCCAGGTAATTCGGCAAAGAAGTTTCCAAAAGAAAGGCGTTTTATTTAAAATTTGACAAGAACAGGAGATGAAAATGCAATAAAAATACAAGAAAAGTAAATTGCTACTGAAAATCTGCAGCATCAAAAACGCACTGAACACTACAGGAATGTAGTCTTGTAATTCAAAGGGTGAAATATGCAACTTCTCTCCTCCTAAAATATCCGCTGTGGATAGAACGGTGGCATTTCTGCAGCAGGAGGTGACGTAAGAGCCTAAGTAGCCTAAGGTTATATTCACATCATCAGGATTTGGGGAGTTTTTCAGTTGTAGAATTTCTGCACCCGTTACTTAAATCAAGTTACTTGTGTGTTTTTCATTGCATTTGTGAGTATATATTTGTATATGTCAGTGTGATTTTTGCTTCTTGTTGCCATGTCAGGTTTGTGCAGTCCAATGTGCTCTGTGTTCCCCCATTCCCCGATTGCCTTCACATGTAACCCGACGTGGGAATAAAGTCTTTTTGATACAGCAACTCCGGTGAGTGCCTTTCGTTCTATAAAAATGTTGTACATGACCCACCTATTCTTTGAAAAGAGCACAACGGAATACTGCATAAATACTGCCAGAATGCGATTTTGTTGATGTGCATCAAATAACAGAGATGGTTGATTATGGTCTTCAAGCAAAATCATGCGTTAATATGAAACTCCAATAATGTGAATAGCTGCTTTGTTATTGATGCTTCCTTGTATTTGGCTTTGACAAAACTTCGATATAATTATGTGCGGATCACATGTGTTTTCCACATGGTAAATGCACTAAAAAGCATATGCATTTTTACCTGTGGATTTTCTATTAGGAAAATGCACACAAAACTCCGCATAACTGCAAGAGATGCTGACATGTTGTGGATTTTAACCAGGCACTGCCTTTTGACGCTGAGTAAAGAAAAGCAGCACCGTGGGCAGGAGCTTTCTATAAATCTCATCCACTTTCCTGGAACTGTAAGATTTTGCAACAGTGAAAATGTGCAGCGTCAAAAACTCTCCAAAAACTCATCACACAGCCTAAAGGTTACTCCTAATCACTGAATACCTCCGCCACAACCAAGACCGATCCCTCAGCCAGTCAAGGCCAGCTATGGGGTTAATCCGATTTCCTTCGATCGCCCCTGATGCCAGATGACAAATTATAAACCCCACAGCCCATGGAGCACAGGTAAACCTGTGTAGGCTTTTGACCGGCTGCTGTGTGGTCACCAGGAATTTCTCTGCAGCTACGAATCTATAGTATATTTTATAGGTATATAAAGAAATAATCATGCAGTCTGTGTGCCAATATTCATAATCTGCATCATGTGACTAAAAAAATATTTCATGTATAGAAGACACAAAGGAAACCATAACTCTACTGTACAGAGAAAACTTTAAAATATAACGGTTTTAAAAACTATAAGGTCACTCAAAACATATGTCTTAAACAAAAAAATAAAATTATATATATAATATATAAAGCTGAATGTGTGTCTGTCTGTCTGTCTGTCTGTCTGTCTGTCTGTCTGTCTGTCTGTCTGTCTGTCTGTCCCCGGGATTGGCATCTGCACTGTCGCAGCTACAGCCACAAAATTTTGCACCCTCACACGTCTGGATCCCGAGAGCGTCATAGGCTATGTTGTGAGGTGAAATATTAACCCCGCGTGTTCCACTTTACCAATCAATTTTGCCCCTATCTACATAATGGGGAAAAAGTGAAACGAAAAGTGTTGGAGGCAAATTGACAGCTGCCAGATGTGAACAAGGGGGACATAAAGAATGAGGCGATGGTGCCAAAGAGTATATACCGTACAGTTGCTAAGGTGGGGCCCCGACAAGGGATACTCACCACACTCGGGGATATGAACACACACACACATAATGCGCCACACACTACCACATGCTTGAACACATATACCACCCTCAGCACACATTTCACCACACATACACCAACCTCACCACATAATCGCCCTAAAACACATACAAGTCTGGTATTATCCTTCAAAAATAAAAATCTGATTAATAAGCAGCCAAACTACAAGAACAACAAATGTACCACATAGGAAATACGGCAGCTGTCAGTCACATGACCTGTCTATATGTGTATGTGTGAGCTAATATATACTGTCAGGGGGAGGGCTTTCTGTTGCCTGGAGATTTATCAGGCTGCCAATAGCAACCAATCACAGCTCAACTTCTATTTTGCTACAGTTAATTAATCAGAGCTCTGATTGGTTAATATAGGCAACAAAGGACATTCTCAGTATAAGAAAGCTTGTGTGAGGTAATAGGATGTCAGTTAGGGTGTGTTGGTGGAAAGGCTGATGTCAGTCATATTACCTCTACGTGAGAGGATATAGAAACTGTCAGTTACAGACTATTTTTACCACAATAATGCCTCATAAGAAAAGGAATACCTTGGCACGAATGTCAGCTGATGCGAAAAGAAAAGTTGCATTACGGGCCAATGAAAAATGTGAAGACCGAGAAACAAGGCTGACACACATGAGAACAGCAGCTGCTTCCTCAAGAGCCAATGAACTTTCTGAGGAGAGGAAAGCGAGGCTTGCAGACATGAAAACAAGAACTGCTTCCTCAAGGGCCAAATGAACTTTCTGAGGAGAGGGTAGCGAGGCTTACAGCAAGAGAACAAGAACTGCTTTTTTAAGAGCCAAATGAACTTTCTGAAGAGAGGGAAGCGAGGCTTGCAGATAAGAGAAAAGCTGCTTCCTCAAGGGCCAATGAGTCATCTCAGCAGAGAGAAGGCCGACTTGACACTAAAGGTGGTGTCACACACAGCGACGACGACAACGACATCGCTGCTAAGTCGCCATTTTCTGTGATGTAGCAACGACCTCAACAGCGACGTCGCTGTGTGTGACACATAACAACGATCAGACCCCTGCTGCGAAATCGCTGCTCGCTCCTGAATATTCCAGGTAATTTTTTGATCGCTGCTATCCCGCTACGCCATGATGATAAGCTCAGCATCCTTGTGCTTGACACCGCAGCAGTGACGGTCGCGACGACGCTGAAGGCAGTGATGTAAAACTGAAAGCAGGACAAGGGCGTGTTTTTGCAGTGTATTTTGCAACGCCCCTACGACTCCGATTGGTGGTTACAACAGCGTTCCGATTGGGTACCTTGCCGAAGGCGTTACAGTGATTTCATTCTTTAAGTTCCATTCTTTGTTCCACGTAGTACATTCAAACTGCGTGTTGAAAAAGTTTGGCACGGTCACCCAATCAGGCGCCGCTGTAGTGATTACCAATCGGAATAGAGGGGCGTGAAAAAAGGCAACACAAAGGCGCTGTAGCGATCACCAATCGGAACAGAGGGGCGTGAAAAGAGGCAACACAAAACATGTCTAAGGGTAAACACCACGCTTCTATCAAGGTCTGAGTCGTCGCATAGCGACGCATGTGACACTGCACAACGACCGTCAAGGTCGCTATGATCGCTGCTCCGTCGCTGCTTAAAATTACATGTTTGACAGCTTACTAGCGATCATTTAAGGTCGCTGTTACGTCAAAGGAAATGGTGACGTAACAGCGACGTCGTTGTCGCTGTCGTTGTGCGTGTGAACCCAGCTTAAGAGAATTGCTATTTCTTCCACCAAGGCACAGGAAATGGTTGGAGATTTGAAACATGCTGCCTTTTGTTACCAATCAGACATAAACTATCAGGATCATTCTAAAGTTCAGATAGGAAAAATGGATGTGAACTGCATGTACTGCAGTGCCCTGAAATGGAAAGATGAACCGTCAGGTTTATGCTGTGCAAATGGCAAGATAAAACTTCTACCTCTCCTGTCACCACCAGATCCCCTAAAGTCTCTGATGACAGGTACCAGTACAATATCAAAGCATTTCTTGGACAACATTAGGAAGTACAACTCCTGCTTCCAAATGACATCATTTGGTGCAACAAAAGAAATGTTTACAACAGGATTTATGCCGACATTTAGGCTATGTGCCCACGAGACTCTGTATCTGCGAATTTTTCTGCATCAAAATCCGCAGCTTTCCCCCGGAATCCGCACCTTTTCATAGGTGCGGATTTAATGCGGATTTGACGTGGATTTTGTTGCGGATTTTGCGATTTTTTAAATTCAATTGAATAGGCAAAATCCGTACGAAAATCCGCAACAATAATTGACATGCTGCAGATTTTTCCGCACGAAAATCGGCACGATTTCCGCTGCGGAAAAATCCGCAGCGTGGGCACAGCATTTCCCAAATGCCATAGAAATGGCTGGGGAGTAGCTGTGCTGCAGATTTCTGGAAACTCCGCGGCTTTTCCGCGAGAAATCCGTGGCAAAATCCGCGCATTTTCCGCAGTGTGGGCACATAGCCTTAAAGTTCAAGGACAGGTTTACCACTCAAATGGGTCACTGCTTCCATTGCAAGGAGAAGAACCTCAATTTCTTCAACTCTTCTTCATGGGAAATGCAGAAGCAGAGGCTCAGCGGAGATGCTCTTTAATTCCTAACACTCGCCATGATATTGTCACTATTTTGCAGCAGTTCCTTCACTCCAACAATCTATATGTTCAACTTTTCAAGTCTGCACTTGAATGTATGCCAAATGACGATTACAAGGTTGTCTTTTGAGCTGACACAAGGGTGAACATCAGCGACGTTTCAATGCTCCCACATTTGATGAGGTAGCCATCTTGATTGTAGGTAATGATTTTCAAAGCCGTGATATTGTGCTTCAGAAAAGGAACAATAGTTTGCAACGAGTAGCAGAAACTCACAGGTCCTATGATGCATTACTTGGCCAATTTAGTTAAATCTGTGTGGAATATCTGTGGTGTTGAAATATATGTTGTGAAATGCTTCTATAAGCCTAGTTTTTGTCTTTTAATAATTACATTTCTATATATTTGTTTTGTGGTTTTTGTGTGCAGAATAATTTTTTGTTAATACATTCTATTTTGTGACAGCAGTTATTAACCCGGGCGTAGCTGGGTAGTACAGCTAGTATATACATACACACACAAAATTTATAGTACTCAGAGGGGTGCTGGTAGTTGAAAAACACCTCGGTTACTTACCGGTAGCCGTTTTTTCCAGAACCCATGACAGCACCACGTGAGAGAGAGGGATCCGCCCAGCGAGGACAGGAAACCATTCTGAAATAAAAGGGTGGTACCTCTCCCCTTCGTCAGTTGATTACCGAGAATTGAGAGGACCTCCAACAAACGTTAGAACTTAACTCTATCACCAACTATAACACACACACATGCACACCCAGAATAGTGCACACTAAGGGTGAAAAGGGAGGGATTATATGGGTGCTGTCATGGGTTCTGGAAAAACCGGCTACCGGTAAGTAACCGAGGTGTTTTCCCCTCACCCATGACAGCACCACGTGAGAGATTTCCAGAGAATAATGTATTAGGGAGGGACCAACGTCTCAAGCACCCTTCTACAAAACGAGAGATCAGCCGAGGAGGATAGATCCAACCGATAGTGACGGAAGAAAAAGGAGAATGTGAAGACCAGGTAGCGGTCCTACAAATCCAGTCAATAGATACCTGCGTCTTCTCAGCCCCGGAGGGCGACACCGCACCGGTGGAAAGGGCCCTTAAGCTCTCAGGGAAGGCAGTCCCACTAGATGAGTAGGCTAAGCAATGGCCTCCCTAATCCACCTAGAGATAGTGCAGTTTCACACCCACAGACCTTTTCTACTACAGAGAGGGCTATGAAAAAGGACTGTTTTCCCCACACTATGTGTCACTGAGATGTAGAGAAGCAGGGCCCTATGAACCTCCAACGTATTAATCTGTTTTACCCCTGTATTTGTAGGATGGCCGCAAAAGGAGGGAGGATTATACCCTGCGTGCTATGGAATCGAGAGGCGACCATTGGGAGAAAAGGTCCTATTAACACCTGACCCGGCCTATCATTGAACAACTGAGCGTAGGGCCGTACTACCGATAAGGCGTGTAAGCACTAATTCTGCGAGCGAATGCCAAGGCCCAGAGCAAAATCGTTTCCAATGTCAGGGAGAATTTTTTTTTTTTTTTTTTTGGCAATAGGTTCAAAGGGAGGACTCGTGAGGGCGTCCAACCCTAATTTGATCCCCCGGTGGAACTGTCAGGCATGAACTCACAAACCCAATAACCTTGAACCCACCGATCTGCTGCCAGTTTTCCAATGTATAAGGTTCCCAGGGCAGAACAGGAACCCCTAGAGTGTACACTGAGAATCCTAGAGCAACCCCGTCTGCAAGAATGCCAATTTGCATGGAATAGGAACTCATACCCAAGGGACCATTTGCAAAGAAGGGGAACTTTTGTCACCCTCTCCCATAGAGTGTAGTGGTAACCGGTTTATGGCTCTTCCGCAAGGAAGAGACCGGGTCAGAGGAGAACCCTTGCGCATCAGCAACAGCCTCTCAAGTTCTAAGCTGTGAAATGAAAAAACCCATTGCCTGCACGAGGAACACAGGTAACTGCACTAACAGGTCCGGAATCCCTGGCAGAACCCCAGGATCCGGGACAGACAATGCCCTCAGGAGAGAGAGCCATGGCCCCTTGGGCCAGAAGGGGGCGAGGGGAAGGACCCTCGCCCGAGCTTCCCCGAGCTCTTGGAGAACCATCGAGAGCATGACAACAGGGGGAAGGACATAGGCTATTCCGAAGGTCCATGGAATGGAAGCGCATTCACCGCGAGGGCTGGACTGCTGGGAACATGGAACAAGAAGTCTATATGCCAGTTTAGCCTGGAGTAAACAGGTCTCTCCGTGGTATTCTCCACAGAGCCACAACCGTTGAAAGATCCGCGGATTCAGGGATCATTCCCCTTGCCGCGGTTGATGGCGCCTGAGGTAAGCTGCCAACTACAGGAATGGCCCATCGGGATTCAAACCCACAAGCTCACACATCCAAGGCCACAAGCTTACCACGAGACCATGGAAAAAACATTGGCATTTAGAATCCAGTGAAGTGTAGAGCCGAGGGGGATTCTGTCCCAGTAAAGACCGTAAGATGCCAGAATGAGGGATGGGGATCGTGCCCCCCCCAGCGTTTCAGGAAGGAGACGGTAGACTGAGTGACCGACAGCAACCGAACGAGAAAACCCTGGAGGAGGGGGCAAAGGGAATTTAGTGCTCGTTTGTAAGACCCTAGCGTCAGGAGGAGTGAGGGCTGTGCTGCTTCCTGCGCTGACCACCAGCCCAGGGATATCTGCACCTGGAGGCGAGCATCCCCAGCCGTACCGGCTGGCATCAGCAGTGACCACCTTCAGATGCCGAGGTAGCCAGGAACCCCACAGACAGGTTGCCTATGGACGTCCACCAAAGCAGGGAAGTCTTGACTGGCAAGGAGAGAATGATGTCCCCTTCGAATATCTTCCTAAGGGCTTTTTTTTTTTTTTTTGTTTGGCAGACAGGATTTGCCATTGGAGAGCCCTGGAGTGGAACAGGCCCCATGGAGCCGCCGGTAAGCACAATATCATAGTGCCCCGCATGGAAATAGCGTGTCTCAGAGACATGATGGCATGGCAAAGTGCCCCCAGGGCCTATTCTGACACCTTGAGTATCTACTCTGCTGGAACAAAAGGGATAACCTTTGGAAGGGCTGCTTGGCGTCGGATACGGTCTCCAACGCATCTTCCAGCTGTTTACCAAAAGGAGCAGAGCGACATACGCCCCTGAACATAATTCATGCTTGGTTTGCAGGCATATGGGACAGCCCTTCAACCATGCCATTCCGGCCAGATTAGACAATCCT
Organism: Anomaloglossus baeobatrachus; assembly: GCF_048569485.1. Lineage (NCBI taxonomy): Eukaryota > Metazoa > Chordata > Amphibia > Anura > Aromobatidae > Anomaloglossus > Anomaloglossus baeobatrachus. The sequence continues at coordinate 798,331,188 of NC_134353.1, read as the reverse complement.
GCACAACGGGCCCCCAGCCTGATAGCATCGGCTGACGACTCTGCAAGAATGCCGCTGCTCCCTGCAGCAGTGGTAAGTTTAGAAAAAGATATACTCCCGAGGAGTTGTATCCTTCAGCTGATCTACAATAGTTTGTAGCCAGATCCTAAAAATCACGGGCCGTGCAGGGATTTGGCAATAGTCGGCTTCAGAATTCCTGCTGATGTTTCCGACAAGTGCGTGCATACAGGAGCATGCATATGGGACCTGGAGAGTGAGTGCCGTAACTGACAGTAACAAGCCCCCACTGTTAGTGACAGCTGTTAAGACAGAGCTGTCACTGTGTACATGTCAATCTGTAGGCATGGACCCCAACTTCTGCTGTATGTCATAGGGGTGTTGTTGCCAACCGTGGAGGATGCCGCTGCTGAATTGTCACAAAGGAAGGGGCTGCTACAAACCATAGAGCAATACATTGTGAGGATTAGCTCAGGTAGGCATAGGCAAGGTCACAGGACGACACAGTATCTTCATAAAAAATTCCAGCCGTTTATGAAAAACTTGTCATAAACGGCAAACATTAAACATAACAGGCCTCTCCTGGCTTAAGGCAAAAACATAGCACAACCACATACCGTGGGCTTCCAGTCCAATACGGTCTCTATTGGAAGTGTGGCACCTGTACACTCTGGCTCCTGCCAGGGAACAACACTTTCTGTGGCTCCTTCCAAGAACCCAGAGACACTCTGCAGACTCCTGTCTGTCTCTCCACTCAAGGAGAGCCTTGGTCCAGTAGCCATAGCACTAACCAGCCTGGCTTGCACACTACTTCCAGTCTAAACCCAGACTGAATACCAGAACCCTGTGTTCAGCCTCCACACATGCTGATACATCCAGAGCTCCCAGCTCTACTCTCACACTCTGCAGAACACACATTGAGTCTCCTAATCAGACCAGACACACCCACAGGTGGAGGACTGTGATTCTCCACACCTGCACAGCACACTGGGCTTATTAAAGGGAACCTGGCCCTTAGTTGCAGAAAGAAGCCTTTGTGGAACTACAAGTCCCATAGCAACCCCTCCAGGTTAATATCGCAGCGACCTTCTCCACTGCGACATATAGCGACCATTTACCATAATGGTGGTCGCTACCTCACAACATATACACATTTGTAACCCGCATGCAGCAATCCATAGATCGAAGCAGAGCCATTGCCAACCATGCCCCACACAAGGGGTCTCCGACACACGGCCCGCAGGCCATATCGGCTCTCTGCACAGGGGACACTCCGTATGGATTTTAGGAGCCACCTAATGATGCAGATGACATTCACGAAGATCACTCACCCACCCCAGGAGATCAAGGGTACCGGTCCTGGAGGCTTCGTCGGAACATCCACAGGTCCTGCAGAAGTCATGGAGCCACAAGAGGATTTGCCCTTCTGGCTATTGAGGCCGGGCAGGTTTGTTTCACTTAGAACGGTGACTGTTCATACAGCTATGCTGCCGGTGCTCCAGAGAGTGCTGCTGCCTCTCTGAAGCCATCCTGGGATGTAGGCATGAGCACCCGTGCTGCTCCTCAACCTTCCGGTCCCATAAGGTGCCCCCCACCGTTTCAATGCGCCCAGCGGTGTCCAGACGGCCGGCGTCTGCCCTGAAACACCGCCGCTGCTGCATGGGCGCCGCCATCTTCTTCAGGAGACGTCACGCAAGCACGCCTCCTGTACCCTGCATGCCTTGCGCGCGTCCCAGAGTGCGCCATATTCGGAAGTCCTAGGCAGCAGGGGAGCGCAAGGGGGAGGATGGAGCGGCGGTCCGGAACCCCTGATGGGCCCTGCCGCACACCAGGTTCCCTAAGGGCTGGTGGACGGCTCTTCCAGCCCCGAAGAACGGCACCGCAGGACTCACCCTGCTTTTCCGGACACCGGACGGGGCTGGGTAAATACAGCTTCTGTACTTCAAACATCTTACTTCAACCGCCGTATTCCAGAACAAGGTCTCCCATCAAGGACAGGAAACCAACTAACGAAGGGGAGAGGTACCGCCCTTTTATTTCAGAATGGTTTCCTGTCCTCGGTGGGCGGATCCCTCTCTCTCACGTGGTGCTGTCATGGGTGAGGGGAAAATAATAACTTTCATAATCCAGGTACAGCTGTAGTTAAGGTTAAATAACCCTAGCCATCCCTAAGGTGACCCTACCTAGCTGTGGGGCTTGACAGTGGCACCATAAGAATGCATGGTGGTGCTCTCACTCAACGCCGAGTTACCCTAACTGTTCATGAATTCACCCTCTCTACTCAATTTAAATAAAATAATAGTAAAAAAAATGTATTTGGGGAAATTGTAGACAACAGATAAAGCTGGGGCCACACAAGCAATCGGATCACAACTGCAGAGGAGAGGGAGAGTGTAATTTCTCCATCTCCTCCATTGTTAGCCTGTGCGTATGTCGAACTGCACTCCGGTGTCATCCGAGTGCAGTCCAATGTTTCACTAGCACCCATAGACTTGTATGGGTGAGAGTGAACAGTCACTCAAAGCATGCTGCAATTGTTTTCTCAGTCCAATTAGGGCTGAAAAAAAAAGCCTATAAACAGTTTGCTGAAGACAAGCAGATTAAGGACATGTATTACTGGAACCATATCATGTGGTCTGATGAGACCAAGATAAACTTATTTTGTTCAGATGGTGTCAAGTGTGTGTGGCGGGAACTAGGTGAGAAGTACAAAGACAAGGGTGTCTTGCCTACAATCGAGCATGGTGGTGGGAGTGTCATGGTTTTGGGGCTGCATTAGTACTGCCAGCTGTGGGGATCTATAGTTCATTGAGAAAACCGTGAATGCCAACATACTGAAGCAGAGAGTGATCCCCTCCCTTTGAAAACTGGGCTACAGGGCAATAGGTCAACATAGCGAACACACCTCCAAGATGACTACTGCCTTGCTAAAGAAACTGAGAGTAAAGGTGCTGGACTGGCCAAGTATGTCTTCAGACCTAAACCTTATTGAGCATCTCTGGGGCATCTTCAAATGGAAGGTGGAGGAGCGCAAGATCTCTAACATCAACCAGCTGCGTGATGTCATCATGGAGGATGGAAAAGGACTCCAGTGGCTCCTGTGAAGCTCCAGTGAGCTCCATGCCCATGTGAGTTAAGGCAGTGCTTGCAAATAATGGTCTCCACACAATATTGACACTTTGGGCAAAATCTGGCTATTTTCACTTAGGGTTGTACTCACATTTATTGCAAGGAATTTAGACATTAATAACGGTGTGTCGAGTTATTTAGAGGGCACACTAAATTTACATAGTAATAAAAGCAGTACCCTGACTACTTTAGACCCACAACACACATCCGTGTAATTTGTACGTGTGCGGTACGTATTTGCACGTACCGGAGACACGTACACATGGAGACCCATGTTATTCAATGGAAGATGGCACACGTACGTAAAATCACACGGAACGTGTGTCCGTGTCATAAGTACGTGTGTGCGCTTTTCAACACGGACGACATGTCCGTTTTTGGCCGGCAACACGCAGGCACGGACCCGCTTTAGTCTATGGGTCCGTGCCTGCACGGACCGCACACGGAGTATGTCCGTGTTCAGCACGTATCGTCCGTGTCCGTATTTCATCACAAAATCTGAAACACTTGTTACCAATCTATCAGGTCAATAAAAAGCAAACAACACCACCAGGATCTCATGATGAATGATTAAAATCGTTAATTGGGTAAGAATGCGGGCCTTTAAAAACGGACAGCACACGGACAGCACACGTACGTATTTTATGTCAATACGGACATTCCACATGCACACACGGCGCGCATACGCCATCACACGGATGCCATACGTACCGGAGAAACGCCCCTAAAAAAATGGAACACGGACCCGAAAAACGGACCGTAAGACACGTACGTTTTTTTTGCGGAAGTGTGTTTTAGGCCTTACATTGTTTTAAATTGTCATATCTTCAGTGCTGTCCCACAAAATGATATAATAAAATATTTATAAACATGTGAGGGGTGTACTCTCTTTTGTCATATACTGTATGTAGGTTACTCATATTGGTTTTAAGTGACCTTCTGGTTTTTAAAACATTTATAAAAAAGTTATATTTTAAGCTGTTTTCGCTTTAGTGTTCAGGTTTCCTACTTTCTGACCCCGTAGGATAATTTTTTCACTGGTTCATTAAAGAAGACACAAGTAAGGCTGTTTATGGCCACAGTCATCATAAAATAAAAGCATTTATTGTTCCATCCCACAGATGGGTATTTAATGACGCCCATGAATATTAACCTCTATTAAAATATGGCATTAGACACATTAAAGTGCCAGCCCATAAGACCTGAACTGCGACTAAGGAGTAAAATCCTGTCCTGCTGGAGATCAGGACAAGTATGTGCATTACAGAACGGACTTGACAATTCAGCAGAAAAATGATGCCGCCTCGGCTCCGGCGGCAGATGTGTGGAGGACACAGCGTGCAGACATTGTCATCGTATTAATTACACAAATTATTACTGAAGCAGCAGCAGAATGGAGGAGAGTCCATCACATTTATAGATGACACTCATTGTGTTGCAACGCAAGACAGCCAGACGGCATTTATTTAATGCAGGCGGCTGCTGTGCTAATACATGAGCTAAAAAATGCAGTATGAACCATTACTAAATCAGCCATAATAGACGGTATGGTGCCTTGAAAAAGTATTCATACTCCGTGAACTTTACACGTTACACCTACAAATTGTGATTTTCTATGATCTACCAACACAAAGAAGCAAGTATTTGTGGAGTGTAAAGGAAATTATATATGGTTTTCTAAATATTTAAAAAACATAAATCTGAAAATTGTGATGTGGATTTGTATTCAGCCCCGAGTCAACAATTTGTAGGACGACCTTTCCCTGCAATTACTGCTGCAAGTCATTTGGAGAATGTCTCTATCAGCTTTGCACTTCTGGGAGACTGACATTTTGGCCCATTCTTCTTGCAAAATAGCTCTAGCTCAGTGAGATTAGATGGAGGTGTCTGAACAACCATTTTCAAGTTTGCCACAGATTCTCAATGGGATTAGGTCTGGACTGTGACTGGGCCATACACACACACACACACACACACACACACACACACACACACACACAAATATGCTTTGATCTAAACCATCTATTGTAGCTCTGGCAGTATGTTTAGGGTCATGGTCCTGCTGGAAGGTGAAACTACACCCCAGTCAAGAGTCTTTTGCAGCCCCTAAAAGGTTTTCCTTCAGGACTGTATTTGCCTACATCCAAATTCCCATAAATTTTGACCAGCTTCCCGTTTTTTGCTGAAAAAAGCCTCCATGTTAACACCACCATGTTTGACAGTGGGGATGGTGTTTTCAGAGTGATGTACAGTGTTCCTTTTCTACCACACATTGCGTTTTGCATTTAGCCCCAGAAGTTCTACCAGAGCACCTTCTTCCACATTCCAAATGATAGCTGTGTCCCCTACATCGCTTTTTGCAAATTGCACATAGGACTTCTTATGGCTTGCTTTCAAAAATAAAAAAATAGGCTAGCACCACCCAATAATATATAGGGTTCTTTGTGCCATGTACCAAGAAGAGCAATTGCAAAAACAAGAATTGAGGTTCATATGAGGCCCCAAAGTAACCCTGAATAATAAATATATAGACATTAATGGACCAAAAATGTGCAACGTGCATGAAAATTTATTGAGTACAGTGGCAGAATTTTCAAGCAATAAATTTTGCATTTATTTTCTGAAAATGAGAAATGGTCAAAATAACAAAAAAAATGCATTGCTTTCAGGCCTCAAATAATGCAAAGAAAACAAGTTCATAATCATTTAGAAACAACAATACTAATGTTTTAACTCCGGAAGAGTTCAGAAATCAATATTTAGTGGAATAACCATGATTTTTAATTACAGCTTTCATACATCTTGGTATGCTTTCCATCAGTCTTTCACACTGCTTTTGGGTGACCTTATGCCACTCCTGGTGCAAAAATGTAAGCAGTTATTCTTTGTTTCATGGCATGTGACTATCCATATGCCTCTTGGTTAAATTAAAGAGTTTTTAATGAGGTTCAGGTCTGGAGATCGGACTGGCCATGACCGTGACCTACAAAAGGAATGGCAAATGGCAGCTGGGGTAAAGTGCACGGCAAGAACAATTCGTAACAGGCTCCTAGGGGCAGGGCTCAAGTCATGTAAAGCTAGAAAAAAGCCTTTCATCGATGACAAGCAAAGGATAGCCAGGCTGACATTTGTCAAAAACCATAAGGATTAGACTATAGAAGACTGGAGTAAGGTAATCGTCTCTGATGAGTCTAATTTTCAGCTTTACCCAAGACCTGGACCTCTAATGGTTAGCCTGAGACCTGGAGAGGCGTACAAGCCACAGTGTCTTGCACCCACTGTGAAATTGGGTGGAGGATCGGTGATGATCTGGGGATGCCTCAGCAAGGCTGGGAATGGGCAGATTAAACTTTGTGAAGGATGTATGATTCAAGCTGCATACAAGGTTATCCTGAAAAAAAAAAAAAAGTTGCTTCCTTCTGCTTAGGCAATGTTCCCAAACTCTGAGGACTGGTTTTTCCAAGAGGACAATGTGCCATGCCACACAGCTAGGTCAATCAATGTGTGGATGAAGGACCACCACATCAAAACTCTGTCATGGCCAGCCCAATCTCCAGACCTAAACCCCATTGACAACCTCTGGAATGTAATCAAGAGGAAGATGGATAGTCACAAGTCATCAAATAAAGTTGTACTGCTTACATTTTTGCACCAGGAGTGGCATAAGGTCACTCAAAAGCAGTGTTAAAGAATGGTGGAAAGCATGCCAAGACGCATGAAAGCTGTGATTAAAAATCATGGTTATTCCACAAAATATTGATTTCTGAACTCTTCCTGAGTTAAAACATTAGTATTGTTGTTTCTAAATGATTAAGAACTTTTTTTTCTTTCCATCATTTTAGGTCTGAAAGCGCTGTTTTTTTTTTGTTATTTTGACCATTTCTCATTTTCAGAAAATAAATACAAAATGTATTGCTTGGAAATTCTGAGACATGTTGTCAGTAGTTTATAGAATAAAAGAATAATTTACATTTTACTCAAACATATACCTATAAAGAGAAAAATCAGAAAAACTGAAAATTTTGCAGTGGTCTCTCAATTTTGACAGAGCTGTATATTTATTATTCAGGGTTACTTTGGTGCCTCATATGTACCTCAATTCTTGTTTTTGCAATTGCTTTAAAAAAAAATGTCTTTCATCTTGCCAGTCTTCCATGAAGGCCAGATTTGTGAAGTACATGACTAATAGTTGTCCTGTGGACAGATTCTCCCACCTGAACTATATATCTCTGCAGCTTCCGGAGAGTGCCCATGGGTCTCTTAGCTGCTTCTCTAATTAGTGCTCTCCTTGCTTGGGATGTCAGTTACTGTGGACAGCCATGTATTGGTACGTTTGCAGTTCTTCAGTACTCCTTCCATTGAATGATGGATTTCTGAGCTGTTCAGAGCTTGGGCTACTTTTTTTTTCTGTTTACATCCTAACCCTGCGTTAATCTTCTCCAGAATTTTATCCCTGACCTTTCCGGGTGTGTTTTTGGTTTTCATGATGCGGGGTGATCCCTAATTTAAAAGAAACCTCTGAGGGTTTTCTCCGAACAGCTGTAGTGATACTGAGAACAAATTACACACATGTAGGACTGAATTTACAGATTATGTGCCTTCTGCACGTAATTTGTGACTCAGGACTTTATTTATGGGTATTAAACTAGAGGGGGCTGAATACAAATGCACATCACAATTTTCATATTTACTTTTTAAAATATTTAGAAAACCATGCATCATTTCCTTTACATTTCACACTTTGTGTTGGTATATCCCATAAAATCCTAATTAAAAACATATCAGTTTGTGTGTGTGTGTGTGTGTGTGTGTGTGTAACAGGGAAATAAAATGTGTAAAAGTTCATGGGGTATAGTTTTTTAAGGAACTTTATATAAGCTGCAAAAATAAATATTTCACTTTTAAATCCACTAAGCACAGCAGGCACCAGGTATTGTACTACATGTGACACCATTAAATATTTTTCAGCCAGTTCTATGCCGTTTTATATAAATCACCCACATTTCATCATGTCCCCAAAACATAAATTTACTACTTCACTATGGCGAATCCCATATGACGATGAATGTCTAAACCAATGGACCACCACTATTCTGTCCCAAAAAGAAGTCCTGGCACATGGTTGATATACTTCGTGCAGATGATGTCAAGACATGGAGATGGAAGCTGGGGGCATTAGATGCCTTAGTATTTTATTTTAGAGCTACAGCTTCAGGAGATAAATAATTATACGTAAGGAAAAAAACAATAGCTATAGCAAGGTTCGGAATGGAAATACAAATACATTTCATCACAAGTGTGCCACATTCCCCCCGTCTCTGGAGCACAGCACTGACTGCAAGCAAAATACTGTAATTTTCAATTCATGTGAGAGGAAGAGCGTTCAGAGTCAGAAAAAAAAGATTTCAAATGACATTTCCTTGAGAGAAATGAAAATGGTATTTCAGTCTCCAAACAAAACCCTGAAACTCCGCAACAGCTTTTCTCAGAAAGCCACCACAGGGTCAAGGACTAGGGGCGTCCAGTGTGTAAATTTTCATATTACCTTAATTATAGAAATAAAACTAAAGTACCATAGATATACTAGGACTACGGAGCTATTCCAGGATTCTGATACAAACGCACTGCTGATAGAGAATGTATTAGTGCAGATACAATTATTTACGGCGCACGCACTAAAATTTACCTTTTATTTCAGTCAATTAAAAACTATAACAAAAACTAACGGGTCCCATAGACCTCACAAAATAACACAAAATATGCAGCTCTCCTGTTTTGGAGGTAACAGGTGGACAGCAGGAATCCAAGCCTTCCAGTCTCCTGGCTTTAACGGCCCACTATACTAGCAGATGGCATATAATGGCGATAGAGCGCAGCACGCTGCCCAGTCAATAGCGATTATCAGCACTTAACAACTTGAGAACAGCTGCATAGTTTCAGTAGTTCTAATGTTTTGCTCCTGCGACTATTAGAATCAATATTCTCTCCGTCTGTGTAATTAAGTACAGTTACAGCATTACTAAGGTACCTGGATACCCTACAATTATCTCCTCCGAGGAATCCTAATTATGGAAAAAATGCATAAGGAGGATAGGGAAAATTGCCAGATACATTAGGGTAAAGCAGCAAAAGGGGTAACAGATGATCTTACCAGGAACAATATGGCAGACAGGGCAGATGATGACTTTTAGTTAAAAGGTTATTCTCAAAATCACAATGTGGTTTTACAATGTACACACTCATTTAGCAATCTGTGCCAAAATAAAGCAGTTTGAAACCTGCTCAGTTTTGGGCATATCACCATCCAAAGGATGCCTCTCCTGGCTCCACAGATGCCATACAAACCATTCTGCAGTGGTTCCAGTTCCTGGCTTCCTGTCAGAATTGCTCTGCTCTAGGACCAGTCTGGAACACAGCTGTTCATATGAGGGATGATGTCTCAGGAAGGGGCAAATCCAATACGGGGAGAAGGGGGGCATTATTCTGTATGGAGGACTATGTGGGGCCCATTATTTTGTATAAATGACTATGTTGGGCCCATTTTTCTGTATGGAGGACTATGTGGGGCCCATTATTCTGTATGGAGGGCTATGTGGGGTACATTATTCTGTATGGAAGGCTATGTGGGGCCTATTACTCTGTATGGAGGACTATTTGGGACACATTTTGTATGGAGCACTATTTCTGTGTAGACGAGTATCTGGGTCCCATTAATCTGTATGGATGACTAAGTGGAGCCCATTAGTCTGTATGGAGGACTATGTAAGGCCTGCAACTAGGGCCCGCCCCCCCACCTTTGTCCAAGTTTTTAATTTTGGCCCTAGGTGTAGTGTAGTTTGACATGCCTTGAAAAGAAGATAGAGGGTTGTGTCATTTGCCACCTGAAGTCCATATTCCCTGTGGAAGATGGACTGATTTTTCACAGTAGATGATGACGTTCAGGAGGCAGCGGAGAAGAGTCTGATAAGTGGGGAAAAAAGTTGATTTCTATGGAAAAAAAATAAATACTAAGTTTCTTACAAAATCGCCAGCACTATTTATTTAAGCTGTTTATTGTAAGTACAGTTCCTTTTTAAGCTTACCAGACAGGGTCAAATTTTACTTTTTTAATGCAGGGACAAGAAAAAAACCCAAATACCATGTTTATTATGTACTAGCTGTAGAACCGTTTGTCTCCCACTCTTTGTATGTGTGTCGCTGTCTGTCTGTCTGTCTCGCTCTTTCCTTGTCTGTCTGTTTCTATCTCTGTCTATATTTGTATCAGTCTGTCTCCATCTCTGTGTCTGTCTGTCTCTATCTCTGTGTCTGTCTGTCTCTATCTCTGTCTCTATGTGTGTCTGTCTCTCTCTTTGCAGGGCTGTCTCTGTCTGTCTCTTTCCCAATCTGCCTCTGTCTGTATCTGTCTGTCTCTCTCTATCCGTCTCCCCACTGACATCTTATTACCTCACACATAAGCTTCTTATGCTAACAGTTTATTTTGTTCCTATAGCAACCACTGACAGTTGCTATTAATAGCCTATAGCTTGCAGCTCCTTTCAGTTTAATGGAGGCAGGATTTTTGGAGAGTAACTGTAAAGCGTGGGTTTAAATCTTCCCGCCCAAACATCATCTATGACGTTCCCTAAGTCACATGGAGTGTCTGTGCAAAATTCGTGATTGTAAACGCGATGGTGCGGATTCCTTTAGCGGACATACACACATACACTTAGCTTTATATATTAGATTTCAAATTCTAAACTTAATTTGAACATGTTATTCTCTGATGACTCATTTCCTTTAAAACGGTTGTAAATTTCTGAACAGAGGGTAATCTTAAAGGGAATCTGTCATGTCCCCACGCACTATTTAACCTGCAAATATAGGGTTAATCTGCAGGTTATTAGTGTTACAATGCTGTCCAGCTGCCTTAATTGAAAGCATGACTACTGGTGGAAAATTAACTTTATTTCTCCTGGGAGCCAGTGACTTTTAATCATTTAAGCGTGTGTGTCCAGAGCGGGGACAGTCATCACTCACAGTTTTGTGACGGACTTTGCTGTAGAGAGGACTGTCAATCAAAGCGTCAGGGCACAGCCACAGCTCACTGTGTACTGAGTGGTAACTGTAGCTGCTTTGGCTATGCCTCTAGACTGAAAGCCGACGGCTCCTGTGAGCAATAAAGTCCATTTTCTCCAGGTTAGCATCACTTTTAATAAGGCAAATAGACAACTTTGTAATGCAATTAGCCTATAGACTAACTTTATATATGCAGGTTGAATAGCATTTGGGGATATGTCTGGATCCCTTTAAATAGATTATTTCTTCATAAAAGTCCCCTTTTTACTTATCTGTAATATTCTTTACACATTATAAGAAAAACACCTCTCTTACTGAGTAAAATGTTTTAAAAAGACAGGTTCCACTGGAAGAGTGTCTAGAAGGATGTAATATGTATGTATTTCTATCTATGGAAGACAATTACATTACTGATCATATTAGTGGGCTACAGTAGATGAGAACAAGGAGTGTTCAGTTGCTGGATCTGCCATATTCTATACAAATGCACATCATATAACATCTTTTAAATGTGAGGATAATCAATTAAGAGCATACATTTTTGACTGGCAATTATCACATTTATTCCTTATTGATTTAGGAAGACGCAGATGTCAGATACACTGGGTATGATTTATCGTGATACAGCACATTAAAGGATTTCCCCTGGTCACTGATGCACTATAAATAACAGAAGACAATGTAAGAATACACTCCGTCTATTGAGGACACGTCGCTCCCACTGTTTGATACTAAGCCAGAATAGTCAATGTGGTAACTTCTCTCAGTGTGTAGCAGACATCATAGACGTGACATACAAGCCAACAGTAAACATCTCTATATGACCTGCCAACTTCTCACTGAGCTGAACTGCAGAAGCAGATGTTGTGATTCCACCGGAGACGCTTGTCGTTCCCAACGGCTCATTGCATTACCTCACACGTGTAACAGAATGCAGCGGTGGAGACTTTCTGATTAAAGGTTTTCTCTTGTAATATGCAATTGTTCCGCTGTCATCGCTGGCAAATCACTGTTATAAAAACAACAACTGTAGCAACAAACACAGGAGATAAAGCACTAATCTGGAACATGTGCTCTGCTCATTACATATGTGGTGATGAGAAAAACAGATTTCATGGATTCCGGCTCCAATCTCCAGACTGTCTCTCATACGTAACCTTTATTATGTAGAATACTACCACCTCCAATTCTCACTTACAACATTCTCAGGGTCTTCTTATGAGAAACCCCAAATCGCCTGAAGGAGTGAGGGTGTAAAGCCGGCCTACACATTAGATGGCTGACCGCCATCTCAGCTGACTGACTCGTCCATACACAGGAGTGCTCGTTCGACTGAGCGCTTCCATGTTCTCCATGAGCAAGCCTAGACAGCTGGAGGAGACCAATGTGATCGTCAGTCTGAAGTTGGACATGCAATTCACATCTCTCTGGTGCCTCCACACAGACAATCAGCAGGTTTGGCCGTCATTAGTTTAAAGGGAACCTGTCACCAGTTTTTTCGGTATTAAACCAAAAGTATCACCTTCTGTAGCTTCTGGGCTGCATTCTGTCAAGGTGCACCTTGTTGCTGACTCCCCTTGTAGAGCCCAAAAGTAACTTTATAAAATCTGACTGCCACGTATGCTAATGACCTGTTCGGGTAGGATGGGTGTGCTCATTTTCAGCTCCTTTCCCTCCTTCTACCAAAAACCGAGCCAAAAACATAGTTGCCCTTGCGCAGGCGCGAGATTATGGTTGGCGATGTGCATAACCAAAATCTCGCGCCTGCATAAAGACCTCCCCGGTTCGCACGAGGGCAACTATGGCGGCACGGTGGCTCAGTGGTTAGCACTACAGCCTTGCAGCGCTGGGGTCCTGGGTTCAAATCCCACCAAGGACACCATCTGCAAGGAGTTTGTATGTTCTCCCTGTGTTTGCATGGGTTTCCTCCGGGTACTCCGGTTTCCTCCCACACTCCAAAGACATACAGATAGGGACTCTAGATTGTGAGCCCCAATGGGGACAGTGTTGCCAATGTGTGTAAAGCGCTGTGGAATTAATAGCGCTAAATAAATGAATAAAATTATTATTATTACTATTATTATTAGGTTTTCGACTCGGCCTGTGATGGGGGCAGAACGAACTGCGCCTGCGCGAGCCGGGAATGACTCTGCACAGGCACGAGATTTGGCAGAGCAACGTGGATGATGACGGAGGCGCCATCCACGCCAATCATGAAAGGAAGACGGCGAACAAGGCCAGAAGGAGGGACAGGAGCCGAAAATGAGCACGCCCATCTGACCCGAACAGGTCATTAGCATACATGGTGGTCAGATTTTATAAAGTTTTTTTGAGGCCTGCAAGGCGAGTCAGCAACAAGGTGCACCTTCACAGAATGAAGCCCAGGAGCTGCAGAAGGTGATACATTTGGTTTAATACCGAAAAAACTGGTGACAGGTTCCCTTTAATGCTCTGTTCATATGTCCATTAAACTTCTGTTGTAAACAGATCCAGTAATTGGATAAAATGGATTCATTAAAAATGGACCACAAACTGACAGCATTTTTAACGAACCACTAGCATTTTAAACCAGATCCTTTCTAAAATGGATACCTTTTAACTTTCCGTTTCACCCCTTTCTTAACATATTTGTTGTTAACCAAAGCATATTAATACAGTTGAAAGTGACAACAGGACAGACTGGAATGTATGAAAAATGATTTGGAATCCAGCAATTGAAGAGTGTAGGGCTGTTTGGTATGGCTCAGAAAATGCCAAGCCTAATTATGTCTTCTAGCTCACAAGTCTGTTGATACAGTGTGTCCACCTCATCTCTAGAGATCAGCGGTTCCGTGGAGGTTCGGTGGCAGCAAACGAGCTGTGCCTCCACTGGTTCGAGCTTGACCCGAACCCCAGAGCAAACCACTGATTGACAGTTTGAGACTCCGCCCACATAGAGCCAGCCATAGGCTGATCACTTCTAATGGAGGGTGAGCGGGCTTTTTTTAAAAAAAAATTTTGGGGTGCACGCTACATCTAATCACGCTGATGTTACCCCCAGTGTGAGCTGTTCAAACACTGCAAGCAGCTCGCACACGGCTAAGCACCAAGTGTACTGGAGCACAGCAATGCACACGCGAGTGAAGTTCGCACGTAAACCGTCAGAACTCAAACTTTGATTTTTTTTAAGGTGGTATTCGGTTCGAAAACCGAACCTCAGAACACTCATCTCTACCTATCTCTTCACTTTCACAACCATCATTTTCAGCACTAGCAATAGCCATACTGATTTACTATTCCATTTTCTCCACTTCACCTCGGAGCTTTCTCTGAACACCAATGCAATGCCTTTTGCCCTACAATCTCATTTTCATTAGCATACACAAAATATTTGTCACTGTCTTTTTCTTTGGTTTCTAGTTTGATCATTTATTTTTTTCCCCAATCATGCGCAGTAAAATTTACAGCATCCGTTAACTGAAAGCAATTCTTTAGACGTGTGTATTAATTGCCGGACACAAAGGATCTGTACACCATACTTTTTATCTGGCAAGAAATGCCAATTCATGATGGATTTGCTCCAAACTAATGACACTTTGGGACATTACCTTCCCCATTTCAATGAATGGATCCAGTACTGGATCCTTTAATTTCTGTTATTGCAATCCCCATACAGGTAAAAAAAAAAAAAGTGAAAATAAATACCAGACGTGAACCTAGCCTAGTGTGTATGGGGTCCTGAAGATATGCTAAAGACATGGCACACTTATCTGCAACATAAGCACATGGCTGCGGTCACACAAGCAGTTTCTGACACAGAACTTCAGCTAAAGACGAGCATTATCAAAAATAAACTAAAGAACATTTTTGAGACATCTTATAAAGTGAAGCCCAAAAAGATCCACAATGGACCTACATAAGAAAAGCTGTTGAGAACACTGTCAAGAACTATATTATCAGATAAATGCTAGCTAGACAACCGAACTCTTCAAAACCAGATTAGAAATAATGTCTGGGCCATAGTATATTCCTTAAAGTATGACATATCTATGTATGTAATGGAAGCTTTGAGGTATTTCCAATGCCATATAAGCGAATTAAATTATATACCACATTGCCCTCTTAGTTCTGGTCATCAATCTCATACAGATTTTACAGATTTGCGGTGGTCTCATCATAGGCACATTTACAACAATTCTTTAACACCCATGCCGGATCTTACCTTTTCAGTGCACTTGTGAGCTCTGTCGCTAGTTCACCATCATTGTAAGTTCTTAACTCAGACAAGGACAAGGATGTTCCGTCTATGGAATCCTATGGAATAACATTTATAAGGATTTAGAAGGTTTTCTTGTTTAGCTATTATGAACCATAAGTATAGACACCTACTGTATATCAATCATTGACACACGAAGCCAACACTATAACTAAAGTCAATAAAACACGACTAAATGAAGATGTTAAAAGCTCATGAAGACAACATACATGTTAAAAATATATGATAATGAATATGGCACAGTGCACCATATCCCGGTCATCTGTAAACCACTTCAATATTTTACAAAACAGTGCTTACGTTTTACGGAGGTGAGGAAAACATGCTGCTATGAAAGAATACCTTAAAATTTAGAAGTACTAATAGTGTTTATCAAGTAACAAAATGCAAAGTGAATGAACAAAGGACAAACCTAAATCATATCAATATTTGGTATAACGACACTTTGCCTCCAAAACATCAATGAATCAATTCTTCAAGGTACACTTGCACACAATCTTTGAAGGAATTCAGCTGCGAGGTTGTTCCAAACATCTTGGAGAACTAACCACAGACCTGTGGATGTAGACTTGCAAAATCCTTCATTTAAATAACAAGGCCAAATGACTTAGTTATGCACAAAAGCATAGTTCCTGGGGCATAAAACAGCAGAAGGTACACTGGACTGATGAATCAAAATGTGACTTTTTTTGGCTGTAAGAGAAGACAATTTGTTGGCAAAGGGATGGAGAGTGGTACAATAATGAGTTTCTGCTGGCCTCCGAGAAGCATAGTGGAGGTCCCGTGCAAGTTTGGGGCCCCATAGCGCACTGATCTCAACATCATGGATTCTGTTTAGAATTACATGGAGAAACAGAAGGATTTGCACATGTCTACTTTATTAGAAGAACCTTGGTTAGTTCTCCAAGATGTTTGCAACAAGCCCCCTGTAAAGTTCCTTCAAAAACTGTGCACAAGTATAACTAGAAGAATTGCTTCTTAGATGTCATTTTGATAGCAAAGGGTGGTCACTCCAAATATTGGTTTAATTTAAATCTTTCTTTTATTCATTTCACTTTGCATTTTGGTAATTGTGAATAAAAAATAAACACCACTTATTTTTTTCACAGTATTTCTTCCACATCTGCCAAAAACTTTTGCACTGTAGTGTATACAGCCTACAGTAACTGACTTATCAAGTCATTTGTATAATAGATTCTACTTATAATTAAAATACACAGGAGTATATTTACTAGACAAAATACTACAGGAAAGTGGCACAATTGAGGTACACCATTTCGTCCATTGCTGGACAACACCTTATTAATGGCCCAAGCGTGCAGCACAAACAATGTCATTGACTGTTGCCGCCAATTAGAGGCCGCTGATCAGCTGTACCATTCACATTTACATTCAATTCCGTCCTTCCGCTTGAACAGAAATGTGAAGGCTGCAGTCGATTAAGAGCAGTCTATTGGCAGCAGCAGTCATTCGACATTGTTTATGTCAGGAGAACAGTGGGAATATACGGCTGAGGTGTGTGTGCGGTCCGGCAGTCGGGAATGAACATTTTTACATTTAACCTCATAACGACGTCCGTACGACTTAAAGCGGCGGCAAAACAGGGTACTTATTTTGTTCCGCCGCTTTAAAGCGGCGGCCCGAAAAAACCCTGTAGCGCCCCCCAGTGACCGAAAATCTCGAGGGTTTCAGCTACCGGGGGTAGCTGAGACCCCCCAGATTATAAATCGGGTGTTTTTTTTGGACCCCGATAATGTGATCGACGGTATACACCGTATACCGACGGTCACATAAAAAATAAAAAAGAAATGGCCGGTAAAACTGATTTCTTTTTCATCTGACATGATCAAACATGTCAGATGAGAAAGAAATCTAAACCCCTAGTGCCCTCAAAGCCCCCGGTACCGGAGAGTCCCACCCCCACCCCCCTCCGGAGCAGTCAAAATGGCGCCGAAGCGCACAGAAAACTGCCGCCGGCGCCGGCTCTGCATTCATTTCCCTCCGATCTGAAATGATCAAACATTTCAGATCGGAGGGAAATGTCCTCCCCCTGACCTCTCCTCCGGTCCACCGGAGCTCTCTGGTCACCGGAGCCCCCTCCGGTTCTCCAGAGCCGCCCCCCCTCCGTCCTCCGGAGCGTGGAAGATGGCAGCGCGCAGCGCACAGTAGCACACGGCCGCATTCATCCTGCTCTTTCTGCCACATGTGACATGTCACATGCGGCAGAAAGTTGTCCCCAGGTCCCGCTAGGTCTCCCGCCGTCCCCCCGCGTCCGCCCCTGGTCTTACGTTACCTGGCTGGTGATCCGTCCCGCGATCACGCCGCCTCCTTCTTGAATGCTGGCGGCGCATGCGCAGACAGCGGCTGTCAGCTGGATCCCTGCAAGCAGGGACGCTGACGTCGCTGCTGCACAGGCTGCTCCACTGTGGACCGGGGGAGAGTGAGTGCAGTAATCTGCAGCCACACTCCTCACATGGAGAGACTGCTGTTCCAGAAAATGGGGGGTACGTTCTGTGAGCGTGCCCCTCATATTCTGGAATGAGGTTACTGCAGGTCATTCTGCCCTAAGTTGGACCGGGGCAGTGTGAGTGCAGTATTCTCAGATTAATCTGCAGCCACACTCCTCACATGGAGAGACTACTGTTCCAGAAAATGGGGGATACGTTCCCTGAACGTGCCCCCCATATTCTAGAAGGTCCAGAGTCGGCGTGGGACCTCCAAAATGGATTACAGCGACCGGAATTTCTTTATTTTCAATAAATTGGTGAAAGAGGAATGTTTCGGGGAGTGTTTTTTCAAATAATTTTTTTTTTTGTCTTTATTTTTTTCTAGTACTGACTGGGTTAGTAATGTCGGGTATCTGTTCAGATGCCGTGACATCACTAACCCCAGGGCTTGATGCCAGGTGAGATTACAGCTGGTATCAACCCCATATATTACCCCGTCTGCCACCGCACCAGGGCGCGGGATGAGCTGGGGCGAAGCGCCAGGATTGGAGCATCTAATGGATGCGCCACTTCTGGGGCGGCTGCGGCCTGCTATTTTTAGGCTGGGAAGAGTCCAATAACCCTGGCTCTTCCCACCCTGAGAATACCAGACCCCAGCTGTCCGCTTCACCTTGGCTGGTGACCTAATTTGGGGGGGACCCCACGTTTTATTTTTTTTTAAAAAAACACCTGGGGAGCCCTCCAAATTGATCACCAGACAAGGTGAAGCTGTCAGCTGTGGTTTGCAGGCTACAGCTGTCTGCTTTATCCTAGCTGGCTATCAAAAGTAGGGGGGACCCCACGTCGTTTATTTTAATTATTAATTTTTTGGGGGGCTAAATACAAGGCTAGGCACCCTTTAGTGCCACATGAAAGGCACTAAAGGGCGCCAGCTTAGAATATGCAGGGGGTGGGACGTTATATATGTTTGACATCTATCCATTCATCCATTGTAGCATTTTAGGCTGTGCACCCACAATCGGGATTTGCAGCGTTTTGGGCGCAGAGTGTTTTCCCTGCGTCCATAGCGCTGCATTGTGCAGTAGAAGCACAGTGGAAGGAGTTTTAGAAATCCCATGCCCAATGTGCTTGCCCAATGTGCTTCTTATCTCCGCAGCATACACTGACCTGTGGTGCAGCTTCCCGAGCCTCAGCATGTCAATTTATGCTGTGGAGACAAGAGTGTTCTCTGCAGGTAGCATAGAGCTCCACAGCGGCCTGAACCCAAATCGTGGGCATGGGCAGCTGCGTTCTCCCGTGACAACACTCACATCTCTGCAGGAAGGCTGACACTGTGTACTAGACGCCGTGTCGCTGGATCATGGCCACATAGCCTAAAAGTGAGACATTTGTTGCTACAGCAACATTTTTGTGAAGTACCTGTGGATTCAAAATGCTTACTATACTCCTGAATAAAATCCAGTTTCCAAAATGGGGTCACTTGTGGGGGGGTTCTGCTGTATAGGTACCCAAGGGGCACTGCAAATGTGACATGGTGCCCGCAATTTATTTCAACTTTTCCAGAATTCAAATGGTGCTCCTTCCATTCCAAGCCCCCCCATTTATCCAAACAGAGGTTTTTGGCCACATGTGGGGTATCCCTGTGCTCATAAGACATTGGATAACAACCTGTTGGGTCCACGGTTTGTTGTTGTCTCTTGAAAAAGTAAGAAATTTGATGCTGAAGCAACATTTTTGTGAAAAAAATGAAAATTTTCAATATGGCAACCTAAGCTTATCAAATTCTGTGAAGTACTCGTGGATTCAAACTGCTCACTATACACCTAGATAAAAGCCTTGAGGTGTCTTGTTTCCAGAATGGAGTCACTTGTGGGGGACCGCCACTGTTTAGGCACCTCAGGGGCTCTCCAAATGCAACCTGGCGTCCGCTATTGATTCCAGCCAATTTTGCAGTCAAATGGCACTCCTTCCCTTCCGAGCCCTGCCATGCGCCCAAACAGTTGATTTCCACCACATATAAGGTATCGCCAAACTCAGGAGAAATTGCACAATAAATGCAATAAATGTTATGCTGAATTTTTTCCTTTTACTCTTGTAAAAAAAAAAAAAGCTACCTGGTTGAAATAACAATTTTGTGGTAAAATTTTTTTTTTTTTTTTTTTTTTTTTATGGCTCAACGTTATAAAATTCTGTGAAGCACCTGGGGGTTCAGGGTACTCACCAAACATCTAGATAAATTCCTTGAGGGGCCTAGTTTCCAAAATGGGGTCACTTGTGCGGGGTTTCTGCTGTTTAGGTACCTTAGGGGTCCTCCAAATGTGACATGGTGCCCACAATCTTTTTCAGCCAAATTTCCTTTCCAAAATTCAAATATTGCTCCTTTCGTTCCAAGCCCTCCCATTTGTCCAAACAAAGGTTTCAGACCACATGTGAGGTATCACCGCGCTCATAAAAAAGTGGTTAACAAACCTTGAGGTCAAATTTTTGGAATTACCTCTTCAAAAAGTGAGAAAATTGATGCTAAAGCAACATTTTTGAGAAAATTATTAAAATTTTCAATATGACAACGTAACGTTAACAAAATCTGTGAAGTACCTGTGGATCTAAAATGGTCACTATACCCCTAGATAGAAGCCTTGAGGGGTCTAGTTTCCAAAATGGTGTCACTTGTGAGGGGTTTCTTCTGTTTAGGTACCTTAGCGGACCTGTAAATGCAACATGGTGCCCGCAATCTATTTCAGCCAAATTTGCTTTCCAAAATTCAAATATTGCTCCTTCTGTTCCGAGCCCTCCCATTTGTCCAAACAGAGGTTTATGACCACATGTGGGGTATCGGTGCGTTCATAAGAAAGTGGGGAACAAGTTTTGGGGTCCATTTTGTTGTGTTATTTCTTCTAAAAGTGAATAAATTTGGGTTAGAGCAACATTTTTAGGTAAAATTTAATTTTTGCTTTTTTTCATTCCACATTGCTTTTGTTCATGTGAAGCACCTGAAGGGTTAATAAACTTCTTGAATGTGGTTTTGAGTACTTTGGGGGGTGCAGTTTTTAGAACGGTGTCACTTTTGGGTATTTTCTGTCATCTAGGCCCCTCAAAGTCACTTCAAATGTGATGTGGTCCCTAAAAAAATGGTTTTGTAAATTTTGATGTAAAAATGAGAAATCGCTGATAAACTTTGAACCCCTCTAACTTCCTAACAAAAAAAAATTTTGTTTCCAAAATTGTGCTGATGTAAAGTAGACAAGTGGGAAATGTTATTTATTAACTATTTTGTGTCACAGAAATCTCTGGTTTAATGGTATAAAAATTCAAAAGTTGAAAATTGCTAAATTTTCAAAATTTTTGCCAATATTCAATTTTTTTCATAAATAAACGCAAAAAATATTGTCCTAAATTTGGTACTAACATGAAGTCCAATATGTGACGAAAAAACAATGTCAGAATCACCGGGATCCGTTGAAGCGTTCCAGAGTTATAACCTCATGAAGTGACACTGGTCAGAATTGCAAAATTTGGTCTGGTCATTAAGGTGAAAATTAGCTCCGTCACTAAGGGGTTAAGCAGTCCATTACCTACCATGGACATTAATTGAAAGTTGTGCAGTAATGGACAACTACTTTGCAACCTCG
>NC_134353.1:798287176-798304676 GCF_048569485.1 Anomaloglossus baeobatrachus | reverse complement strand
CCCATTTTTGGAGTTTTGTGTGAAATGATCAATGATTTGATTTTTGTTTCATTCTCTTTTGTGTTTTTTCATTGCAAGCAAAATAAATGAAGATAATAATACCAAAGAATTTGTGATTGCAATCATTTTCAAGAAGAAACTGAGTATTATCTGACAGAATTGCAGGGGTGCCAATACTGGCAGTACTGTATTAGTGAGCTTTTTTTTTATTAAAAGATATTAGTTCTTACAGATTAAATTTAGTCTACAGCTGGAATGACATTAAAAAAAAAAAAAACAGCTGCACTCAACCGCTAAAGCATGCAAACCATGAATGTGAAACATAGACATGCATTACTGCCTAAAGAAATCTAGGAAAAATTGAGGTATTTAGCATACACAAATGGCCATTTCTATACATGCCCAGTAGCCACGTCAAGGCATATCTTGTATACTGGGTACCTACTCATTTGCCTCTCTCTGGGTTAAAAACCTCCATGTGTATGGGCAAGTAGGAACCTACTACTAGAGAATAAAATCACCTGTGGCTAAAGGGATTATGGAGTCATGTCCTCTGACAGTGCGCCCCTCCCCCATTAGCCAGAGGTGATTTTATTCTCTATTAGCAAGTTCCTACTTGCCCATATACATGGAGGTTTTTAACCCAGAGAGAGGCATTATAGTAGGTACCCAGTATTATGAGATATGCCTTGCTGTGGTTACTGGGCAGAAATAGAAATGGCCCTTTTTGTAGGCTGAATATCTAATTTTTCAATAGATTTCCTTTAGCAGTAATGCATGTCTATATTCTTACATTAATGGTGTGCATGCTTCAGCATTTCAGAGTGCACTGTATTTTTTTGTTATATGTCATGTTCAGTTGTGCACCTGTTCAGACTGCATATTGGGAGTGCCGTCAGGTTTTTTTTGTCTACACTGGAATAAAACCAGACATTTATTATTGTTCATTTTCCTTTTATACCTATGCTTCACCACTTGCACTTGTTTCCAGTATGGTATCATTTGTATTTAAGGCTATGTGTCCACGCTGCGGAAAATGAGCGGATTTTTCCGCGGATTTCTCGCGGAAAAGCCGCGGTTTTCCCGAAAATCTGCAGCAGCGGCATTTCCCAGCCATTTCTATGGCTTTTTGGAAATGCTGTGCCCATGCTGCGGATTTTTCCGCTGTGGATTTGGTGCGGATTTTGATCCGGAAAAATCTGCAACATGTCAATTATTGTTGCGGATTTTGGCTTCAGAATTGGGGAAAAAAAAAATCCGCGGCAATTCCGCGGTAAATCCGCACCTTTGAAAAGGTGCGGATTTTGCGGGAAAGCTGCGGATTTTTCTGCATGAAATGGATGGAGGTAAATCTGCGGCAAATCCGCACCTTTGAAAAGGTGCGGATTTTGCGGGAAAGCCGCGGATTTTCATGCAGAAAAATCTGCAGCAACATTCTACCGTGGGCACATAGCCTTAGTATCTTAGTTGCAGTTTTTCCAAAGCAGAGTGTCCTGAAAAAACATTGGTCAGTTTCATGCATTTTGTTTGCCATGTTTGATTATATTCTTTATATTATCACATATAATTATTACATACTGCATAGTGGGTCTTACTTATACAACCAGAAAAAAGGGTTCAGATTTCTGATGGCAGCTTGCACTATAATTTCACACAGTTTATGAGAAATCCACAATCTCCTCCAACCCCATCTGTCGCTCTTCTAATATATCAGTCATGGTAGATTGCCAAATACCAAGGAGCCCAAAACCATCTATATTCATTCAGCCACAATATAAATCCAACTGGGCATTTGTTAAAAGGCACATAAGATATACAACTACTGTACTGTGTAAAATGTAGGCGGGTGCTGAAAAAATGCTGCAAAGTAAAAATGCTTTAGGCTATATGCGCACGCTGCGTTTTTTGTCGCGTTTTTGGGTGCAGTTTTGTTGTCAAAACTTTCTCACTTTTTTTTGACTTCCCAGCAAAGACTATGAGAAATCAGATTTGTTGTGCGCACGTTGCAGTTTATTTATCAGCAGTATTTTTGAGAAAATTTTGTGACAAAAAAGTAGTATCATGTTCATTCCTCTTGCGTTTTTGTCAACTTTTGTCACCCATTGAAATCAATGAGGGGAAGAAAAACGCATGGTAAAACGCATGGTTACAAATTGTTTGCGTTTTGCATACGTTTTAAATGCGGTTTTGTCAACAAAATCGCAGCTCACGAATTTAGTTCCAGAATTACAAAATCAATGCTGGAGTGATTTTGGGGTGTCCGTGTCTCTCTCTCTCCAAGAGCTTCATACTAACTGATCACTGATGCAGTGCGATGCGGCTGTCACACTGCTACCGTGGCCTCTCAATCTTCTTCCCGACCCACTCATTAGTCTCATTACATATTCACTGCACCCGCTCATTAGACTCATACATAGTCATTATTTCCCCATCTGTGGTTGGGTGCAGTCAGACCCCATGTTGAGTGACAGCTGTCTGACTGCAACCAATCACAGCCGCCGGTGGGAGTGTCTATATCGTACAGTACAATAAATTAATTTAAAAAAAAAAACACGGCGTGCGGTCCCCTCCCAATTTTGATACCCAGCTAAGATAAAGCCTCACAGCTGGGGGCTGGTATTTTCAGGCTGGGGAGACCCATGTTATTGGGAGCTCCCAGCCTAAAAATATCAGCCAGCAACAGCTGGAATTGCCGCATCCATTAGATGCGACAGTCCCGGGACTTTACCCGGCTCTTCCCGATAACCCTGGTGCAGTGGCAATTGGGGTAATAAGGAGTTAATGGCAACCCATAGCTGCCACTAAGTTCTAGATTAGTCATGGCAGGTGTCTATGAGCACCCCCTCATCACTAATTTATAAGTGAAAGTAAATAAAACGCAAACACCTAAAAAATTCTTTATTTGAAATAAAAGAAAAAAGCCACCCCTCTCACCACTTTATTAACACCCCAAACACTCCTCCAGGTCCAACGTAATCCACACGAGATCCCACGACACTTCCAGCACTGCTACATCTGACGCTCACAGCGAGCGCCATAGAACAAGACTGCATGCTGTGAGCTGAACGCAGCAACTGAAATTAGTTGTGTTATCAGTAGTGACGTCACTCAGGTTAGCTGCAGCCACAGCTGGAGTCCTCCACCTGTGACAGCAAATCACCCGTGTGACTGAAGTGAGTAGCGCGATCAGCGGTACCGTCACTCAGGTGATTTCAAGTCACAGCTGGAGTCCTCCCCCTGTGACTGCAAGTCAGGCCGCGACTGAAGTGAGCTGCAGGTGGAGGACTCACCTGAGTGACGTCATCGCTGATCGCGCGGCTCACTTCAGTCAGGGCCTGAACCTTACAGCAGTGAACCCATGACATCACTGCCGTGACACATGCGGTACTGCGGGTCCCACAGCTGTGATGTCAGGGGTTCACCCAAGTTCATTCTGATTGTGCGGCTCTGTCTGCACTCACAGCAGGCAGTCATGTTCTATGACGCTCACTGTGACAGGACAGGGATGTAGCAGAGCTGAATCGCCGTGAGACCTAGTGTGGATTACATCAAACCTGCAGAGGTGTTTGGGGGTTAACAAAGTGGTCAAAGAGGGTGCTTTTGGTATTTTATTCCAAATAAAGGATTTTTAGGGTGTTTATATTTATTTACTTGCACCTACATTACAAGCCCCTTTTTTATTTTTATTTTTTTTTTTTTTAAGATTTCCAGGCTCTCTGTGACAATTTGCAGTTTGTGTGCAGAAAAAACTGAAGGAATTGTTAGGCTACGTTCTGTATCAGTTGAGTTTATGACGCTGCAGAATTTCTGTCCCATCTCCACACCTTTGTTTATTTGCATTTTTTTGTGTGCGTTTTTATTGCATTTTTTTGTGTACATTTTTGAAGCTGCATATTTTGTCTCTGTTCGATGTGTCGCCCTATAAATAAAGCTGTTTTGTTTTTCAAACTTCCTGGTATTGACCTCATTAGCTTCGGATTACATGCATTTTTGATGCGTGTTAACGCACCAAAAACTCATGTGTCTTACCTGTGGATTTTCTGGATCGAATGCAAATGTATGGAGAAATTCTGCACAAAATCCTGAGCGTACCCACACGAGAAATTGACATGCTGCGACTAGGAAAAGTGAACCGAAGGGTAGTTTATGCAGCGTAAAAAACAAGTGCAGTGGACATGCGATTTCTATTATCTCATCCACTTTGCTTGTAGTGTGAAACGCTGAGTTTTTAATGCAGTGAAAAAAAATATGCAGTCCGATGTATGAGTAACCAAGTTATTCCAAAAAGGTGATAATTTGATTGAACCTACATATGAAAAGCAGCTATTAACTGAACAGAAACTGCAGTGTAGGACGCTTAAAACTGGGTGAGGAATAGCTACACTGTGCAACAAAAAGGTGAGGTTGTGGAAGATAGCTTCATGTCAGTCACAAGTCATATGCCATGGAGAGACTGAGCACAGCAACAAAACACAAGGTAGTCATACTGCATAAACAAGGTCTCACTGAGACAAAGTCTTTAAATCAGGCTAGGGTTTCAAGATGTGCTGTTCAATCTCTTAAATAAGCACCAAAAAATGGGCAACAGAGACCACCATAAATGTAATGGTCAATCAATGAAACATAGTGCCACATGCTAACTTCTCTTTGAATTGGAAGATGTCCAGTAGTGCTATCAGCTATCAGCACTGGAAGTAATCAGTGGGACACAGCTACACCCATCTACTGTTAGGGTCCTGTCACACGTAGCGTTGTTCCAGCGATCCGACCTGGCAGGGATCGCTGGAGCGTCACTACATGGTCGCTGGTGAGCTGTCAATCAGGCAGATCTACACAGGGATCAGAGACCAGCCACCAGCGACCTGTGTAATGACGCTGTGCTTGGTAGCCAGGGTACACATCGGGTAACGAAGCAAAGCGCTTTGCATAGTTACCCGATGTGTACCATGGTTACCAGCGTACCGTCGCTTACAGGCTGCCAGACGCTCCCTGCACATTCAGATCGTTTGTCTACCGCCATCAAACACGCCGATGCGTGCTGCACAGCGGGAGACCAATGAGCAAAAAATGGTCCTGATAGTTTTGTAACAATCAGTGACCTCGCAGCAGGGTCTCGCTCGCTGCGGCTTGTCACACACAGCGATAACGCTGGCGAGCTCGCTGATACGTCACAAAACCTGTAACGTTTCAGCGATCCCGCTAGCGATATCGCTGCGTGTGACGGGGCTTTAAAAGAAATCTGGCTAAAAATGGTCTTCATGAAAGAATTGCAGCCAAAAAGCCATACCTTGGGGGTTTGGTCAAGATTAATGGTTTCCTCAATGCTGAAAAATACATGCAGATACTTCACCATCATGCTATACTATCATGGAGAAATAGAAGACGGATGACTTATTCTCTTCCTCCCTGCACACAATAGGATGTCGGTCACAGTGCTGTGAGCATGCCCCCCTGCGCTGCTGCACTGACTGACAGTAGTAGATAGAGCATGGAGAATTAAATGTCACTGTTGTTTTAATTTTTATTTCATAAATCAATACTACACATGAAAATAAGCAACTTTGTAATATATCTCATCAGACAATTCTGCTTCTTTCTATGCCAGAATTTATCAGTTATTATTAGAGATAAGCCAACCAGTACCATAAACAGACTTTACAAAAACAGAGTTCGGTTTTGGAGTTCAGGTGCTTTTTGTATGCAAACCACTCACCCGAGCATCACTGTGCTCGGGTATACTTGGTGCTCAGTCCAGTGTGAGCCGCTTGCATTCTGTGAATGGCACACACTGGGGGTAACAACAGTGTGATCAGATGTAGTGTGCACAAAACACAAAAAAACTCCAAAAACTGGAAAAAAAACCTCCCCCGGAAGTGATTTGTTTATGGCAGGCTGCATGTGCGCAGAGACCCGAACTGCCCAATCAGTGACTTCCATTGGAGTTCAGGTCAAGATCAGGTCCCAAACCGAACTTTATGTAAAGGCCGGCTGCACCCGCCGAACCGAACTTTCACGAGTCCACTCAGCTCTAGTCATTATGAAAATTCCTCTTAATTACTTAAGCGTCCGAACATGGGGAGAAAGAGACATGTCGGCACTGATTGGTCGTTGGGTCTCTCAGGTCATAAAACATAAAACATAAACATAAAACATGAGCCCCGAGAATGGAAGTTCCGACATCACTGGAACAACGCCGGCAGCGGAGGGGAGTATCAGAAATTTTTTTTTATTTTTATGGGGCAAATATGGGGAATCAGAAGACATTGTCCAAGTAGTCGACTACCCCCTTAAATACATTTCAGTGAGTGTGGCAATACTTTTCCCTGTGTCATTTCTCATCACTAAATTTATGGACATTATGGTGTGATTTCTTTGCCTATGTGGATTTGATTGCTTGTTACCAATTCTGGTGAGAAATTCATGTCAATAGCACCTTTAGAAATATAGTTACTTCTTCCCTTTCAACTATAAAGAAATAAAAAAATGCAACAAATTAAAGCAAAAAAAAAAAGCTGTCAAAATCTCAAAATCTCTTATGCACCCCAAATTATTAATAATAGAAATATTTGCCCAGGGTGGAAGAAACAAACCCTCATAATAAAGTTACAGAAAAAAAAAAAAGAAAACCCAAAAAAACCCAGCGGAATTGTGGGATTCGTTTTATTATTATTGCGCTGAATTTTTCCCTCGTTTGCTGCCAATCAGAACTACAATTCATCTAAAAAACACAAGCTCTTGTATGGCTAGTTCGATAGAGGAATAAAGTTATGGTTCTTGAGTTTCTTAGCCCCTAAATAGCCACCATGGCTGTATTACACTCTTTTTCTGCATTATAACTACCCCTTTTGTGCCTCTCCCATCTCTATATACTTTTAACAACAAGAGTAATTCTGCATTCACACTATGTAAATGTCTCAGGACTAGCCCAGCAGGGCATTGCATTGACTATTCCTGCCCCTCATCATGAAAGCACAGCTCTCTGAGCATGATTTACATAATTCACAAAGACATCATCATTGCTAACTGTTTGTAAATCGTGCGCATGCGCTTAGTGTGTTGCCCCCTTCCTAATGCATAATGAAGCCTCCCCATGTACCTTATCACAGTGGGCATGCCAAGGAAGGCAGAATGTTGCGCACATGAATGAGATTGGCAAATAGCCGACTTGGATGTCACCCTTGCAAATTATGCAAGTCGCCCACTGAGCGGTGTACTTACAAGATGAGAGGCAGGACTAGTCCAGGAAAATCAATGCCCCAAAAGGACTATGTGGATAGCCTGTATGCAGAATAAAACTTCGTCTTGAAACTATATAGAGATTTGAAAGCTACAAAAATAGGGTTGCTAGAATGCAGAAACAGCATGGATCAGTGGCATGGTGGCAATTTAGAGGGGGTAGGGTGGCTGACTGGTTCCCTTTTAAGGACCTCGTTTACCAGACTGCGAGCAAGAATGTGCTCTTTTCTCCTCTATCAGGACAGCATGAATATCATTTAACTGTGTAGAAAGAATACACTATACTATACTGATGGACACAGTAAAGAAAAGGATAAGGTTTTTGTTTTGTTTTTTTTGCAATCCAGTTGGCGTACCTAGAGTAAAGCACTACATTTCCCTTTTTGTTGTTTTTATTTTTGGAAAGGCAGCCCAGAATAAAGACAACTAAGCACTAAACAAATCTGATCAGCGGTGAACTGACAAATGCAGACATCTCTGGCTGCCACTCAGGAGAGATACCGGTAAGTAATGCCATGTTTTTTCAGCTTCTACAGCGGTGTCAGACCTTATGGATCAAGAACTCTGAGCTTTCAAAGAGCCGACAGGAACATCATCAAACTGACAGAGCAGCTGCACTGGGGACTAATATGCCTGATGCACTCCACATGCTAATGAACCAGGTACCACTGCCGCTATTCATAGGAGAAATTATTCTGGAAATGTCAGCTCAAACTCAGATCTACTGTACGTGCCAAATGAAGATACATAAAAACCTCACGGCCACCATCAGGGCATTACAACCCTTACTGTTGTATGGGGCCCAGTGAAGAGGGGGGCCTGTGATGCAAAGTAAGTAATTTAGGCTTTATTAGTTAAAGCACTCACAGTATCATGCACTACACTTGTACAGTGTACATATTTTGTCAGTATGGGGACCTGAAATTCCTACTGGCAGCCCTGGTAAAACTTATGCGGACCTCTCAGGATAACTCTAGGGAATTTGCTAATAAGTATTTCAATATTTCAGGATCTAGGAGGACATTTTTAGGTCTACAATCTGGTATTCATTATTAAATCATGTTTGGCAATTTAGCAGGCACCCTCTCCTATCTTTCAGGCATTTTCCAGGAAATACAATGATTGTTTTAAAAGTTTATTTTCATCTTAACAAGTTATCACATATCCATAGAATGGCCATTTTCATGGTCTATGGGACTGTCCACAGACAATGAAGGGAGTGATGTGTGCAGGAATGGCACTGCACTGAAAATGGGCACTTCAGAGTTTGTACATCGTTGAGATCATTGAGACCGAGATAAAATGAGATTACTCTGTTAAGTTATCAAAATTCTTTGATTAATATATTCTGGCACTTACTTGGTCCCCACTAGTCTGTGCTTCCTATTCCCATTCTTTACACATTAGAAATAGCCCAAAATGACCACTCAACCAATTACTGGCCAAAGCGGTGTCCTACCTCTGCCAGTGCTCAGCTTAATGAGAATTTCAAGCAAGTGAAAAAACAGGCGCTAGAAGGACAGATTAACAGGGACCAGGTAAGCATCAGAATGGGAGCTGCAGAGAAAAAGCTGTGAATGAATATTTCTTTTAGATTGATTGAAAGTAAAATCTATCAGAGTCTTCTAACCTGCACAAACAGACAAATCAGTACATCAACGCTGGGGTCCGCATATGTGTAGAGGGCTCATGAGATGACTTATTTAGCTGGTATGTCTCTCTACCCTCAGGACAAGAGCTTGCTCCCATCATTGTAATTTAACCATTAAGGCTAAGTTCACACATCTGTTTTTTCCACTGAGGCACAATCCGGTTTGTGCCTGATGCAATGGATCCGTCTCAGATTGTGTAAAAACTAATGCGACGGATCCGGTAAAAAAAAACGGATCTTTTTTTTTATGCTGAGAGAGACCCCATCATCACCGCACAAACACTGGCACTACCGCCCCCACCATCACCGCACACGCAGGCAGTACCGCATGCATCATCACCGCACACGCAGGCACTACCGCACGCATCATCACCGCACACGCAGGCACTACCGCACGCATCATCACCGCACAAACACCGGCACTACTGCACGCATCATCACCGCACATACACCAGCACTACCATACGCATCATCACCGCATACACAGGCACCACCGCACGCATCATCACCGAACAAACACCGGCACTACCACATGCATCATCACCGCACATACACCGGCACTACCGCACGCATCATCACCGCACATACACCGGCACTACCGCATGCATCATCACCGCACATACACCAGCACTACCGCACGCATCATCACCGCATCCGCAGGCACTACTGCACGCATCATCACCGCACAAACACCGGCACTACCACACGCATCTTCACCGCACATACACCGGCACTACCGCACGCATCATCACCGCATACGCAGGCACTACCGCACGCATCATCACCGCACATACACCGGCACTACAGCACGCATCATCACCGCACATACACCAGCACCACCGCATGCACCATCACCGCACACGCAGGCACTACCGTATGCATCATCACTGCACAAACACCGGCACTACCGCACGCATCATCATCGCACACGCAGGCACTACAGCCCCCATCATCACCGCACACACAGGCACTACAGCCCCCATCATCACCGCACACACCCCGGCACTACCGCACGCATCATCACTGCACACGCCTTGGCACTACCTCAGTGACGTCACCGCAGACAGTGCGACTCCCTTCAGTTGCTGCGTGGAGCTCCCAGGAGCGGTGGTGTTCTTCTGCCGCTCCTGTCAGCTTCATGTAGCAGAGCTGAAATCGTCGTGGGACCTCTGTGGATTACGTCGGACCTGGAGGGGTGTTTGGGGATTTTAATAAAATGGTGAAAGAGGGTGTTTTTTTGTCTTTTATTCCAAATAAAGTATTTTTTTTTGGGTGTATGTGTTTATTTACTTTCACTTACAGGTTAATCATTAGGGGTGTCTCATAGATGCCTGCCATGATTAACCCCTTATTACTCCGATTGCCAATGCATCAGGGCAATTCGGGATGAGCTGGGTAGAGTCCCGGGACTGTCGCATCTAATGGATGCAGCAATTCCGGGCGGTTGCTTGCTGATATTTTTAGGCTGGGGGGCTCCTCATCCTGAGAATACTAGCATTCAGCCGTGTGGCTTTATCTTGGCTGGTATCAAAATTGGGGGGGACCGCAAGCCATTTTTTTTTTTAGTTATTTATCTGCAAGATATAGACCCGCCCACCGGCGGCTGTGATTGGTTGCAGTGAGACAGCTGTCACTCAGCGTGGGGGCGAGTCTGACTGCAACCAATCATAGCCACCGGTGGGCGGGGGAAGCAGTGAATACGAGATTGAATTATGGGCGGCCGGCATTTTCAAATCAGAAGCCGCCAGAGCTTTGTGACAGCCGTAACAAAATATATAACCCTTTAAAACACAATTTTATTAATAACTATTAAAATCCACAACCCTTGTCCAAATATTTGAAAGGGAAAAATAAAGGGAGGAAGGTAAGATACTCACCCTATCCGATAAACCTCCCTCCTGTCCACTACCTACCGCGGGGGTCGGCACCCTGATATCTACGAAAAATGGCGCCCCCACTCGGCGGTGGCTGACCCTATGGAGACCCTGAATAGACCCTCAATGCAGTGGTGAATAATAGACAGAGTACAGGGTCATAGGTAGGGTACAATCAATCTTAGTGGACAGAGAAGCAGGGACAACCATACATGACCACCAGGATTAGACTAACCTCAAATTCAACTGGTAACTCTGGGGTGATGATTTAAACCAAAAACATCCGATACACTGGATGTATAGCTATATAGCCCCAGGGACCAGGAGTATCAACAATTGTTAAGATACATACAATAGATACTCAAAAAGCTACTTGATATGCATATTAAATAAA
Organism: Anomaloglossus baeobatrachus; assembly: GCF_048569485.1. Lineage (NCBI taxonomy): Eukaryota > Metazoa > Chordata > Amphibia > Anura > Aromobatidae > Anomaloglossus > Anomaloglossus baeobatrachus. Next base: position 798,293,521 of record NC_134353.1, on the reverse strand, counting down.
GTGCATGGAAAGTGCATAGTGCATAGTGCAATACAATGTGCAAAAATATGAACAAGGCCTGGAGAAACGCGTTGAGGCGAATCCGGGGCATTTCTAGGACGCACACATGACCCCTTACACGATAAGTGTTTGACTACCTCTTTATGATTAACCTGGATGCATACTTTATATGCATTGACACCTTATGATTTATATGAGCGGCCTGACTGGGTGTATCAGTTAGCACTCGAAGCCAGGCCTTGTTCATATTTTTGCACATTGTATTGCACTATGCACTTTCCATGCACTTTATTTAATATGCATATCAAGTAGCTTTTTGAGTATCTATTGTATGTATCTTAAAAATTGTTGATACTCCTGGTCCCTGGGGCTATATAGCTATACATCCAGTGTATCGGATGTTTTTGGTTTAAATCATCACCCCAGAGTTACCAGTTGAATTTGAGGTTAGTCTAATCCTGGTGGTCATGTATGGTTGTCCCTGCTTCTCTGTCCAATAAGATTGATTGTACCCTACCTATGACCCTGTACTCTGTCTATTATTCACCACTGCATTGAGGGTCTATTTAGGGTCTCTATAGGGTCAGCCACCGCCAAGTGGGGGCGCCATTTTTCGTAGATATCAGGGTGCCGACCCCCGCGGTAGGTAGTGGACAGGAGGGAGGTTTATCGGATAGGGTGAGTATCTTACCTTCCTCCCTTTATTTTTCCCTTTCAAATATTTGCACAAGGGTTGTGGATTTTAATAGTTATTAATAAAATTGTGTTTTAAAGGGTTATATATTTTGTTATGCAACACCCCCTTTTTCATAGAGCTTTGTGACAGCCGTACAGCGCCGCGACGGTGATCGGTGAGTGGGTGAGAGTGAGTGAGTGAATGAGTCAGTGAGTGAGTCAGTGAGTGAGAGAGTTTGAGAGAGAGCGAGTGAGTGATTGATTTTCTGACAAGCAATGAATTTATATCACTTCTGGGCATGCTCAGAAGTAAAAACCGGAACCGGTACATGCTTCCGGCGTTTGACGCATGCCACCAGATTCAGAACGCATAGACTTTCATTATGCACCATGCCGCACAGCGCCGAAGGTTCCTCTCTGCGTCCTGTGCAGCCGCCGGAGTGACGATTTTTGCCACATCTGGCAAAAACCGGATCAAATGCAAGTACATGCAGCACAATCCGGCGCTAATAAAAGTCTATGAGGAAAAACCGCACCCAGCGGCAAAAAAAAAACGGATGCGTTTTTCCCGCAAAGCGCTGGATTGTGCAGCACAGCAAAACCTGATGTGTGAGCATACCCTAAGATGCAGCTGTTAACCTCTGACAGTGGCATTTCAATATGATCGCCAATGTAAAGCTAACTTGGAACCTTAGTGACTGGGCTTTAAAGGACACAATACATTCAGTCTCCAGGTTATCAGCTAGATACATTCTGTAACTTTGTTTATAACTAGTGATGGGCAAGCACTAAAATGCTTGAATGCCCGTTACTCATTTCAAGTTGGTCAGACGCTCGGAAGAACTTGTCGCGAGTAACGAGCATTATGTAAAGTCAATGACTGGCCTGTTCTGGTCTTCGCCCACTTACAGCCAGCCATAAACAAAGCAATTCCAGTGGGAGGAGTTTTGTTTTTTTTTTTTTTTTTATTGGTGGTCACGCTATGGGCGGAGAACCTGGTTTCATTCCCCGAGAGAGCCATTTAGAGACTGCAACTGGCTCTCGCTGGGGAGCTTGCACACATCATGCAGTGAAGAAAGCCTGTGCGTTGTGGTCGTTGTTTCACAGACAAAATATCAGAGCATCCACGATACTTGGACGAACTAATGCTTGATAGAGTAACGAGCAGTGCTTAGCACATTCACTCGTTATTTTTCATAACCCCAAGATGTATGGAAGTTAAAACAAGGCTGGAAAAGCAAACAAAAAAAAACAAAATAAACAATGCTCACCTTGCTGCTGACCTCTCTGGCTGCCACACTGCTTGAGTCTTGCCATACTCTCATCATCTTTTTGTTCTGTGCGCCACTCTTGGCCTCTTCACTACAGACCAGGACTTGCAGCCGCATCTAGACCTCGGAGGTTACTGTGCATCGTAAGGTCGCAACGCCAAGACACTGCCAGAAGTCTTGGAGATGCAGTGCGTGATGGCGAAAAGAAGAGCAACGAAGGGCGAGTTGCGGAAATGCTTGGAAGGTTTTTTATTTTTTAACCAATACTAACCTCTACAGCCACCGGGTTGCTTGCCGTCCTGTCCTCTTCTTTCCATCGTCGGACACACTGCATCTTCAGCCTCTTCATAATAGGCCAGGACGTCACACCCTTATGGTGCATAGTGAACCCTGGAGTTTGGATGAAGGCCTTGGAAAGCTGGACATGCAAGTATTAAGGATTTTTTTAAAAACTAATACTCACCTAGTCATCCTGTCTTCTTCTTTCCACTGCCAGCAGCACTGCATCTCAGTCCTTTTCACTGTAGGCCAGAATGTTGCAGCCTTATGACGGAATTTACTGTGCATCATAAGGCTGCAATGACGATGATGAGGGTTAAATAATAATTTTGATAACCCTCTCCTTATGTCTAAAGAGATATATAGCATCACGTCAGCTTCCTCCTTTTCTTACTGTTCTATTAGCTCAGTTTCATGCATAAAAAGTGACAAGCTTGACAAGCAGACTTTCATAAAAATGTATAATCCTCGTCTAACTATCCAATCTTTTGTAGCTGAGATACAAATTAGCTGAAAGAACTAACAATGAAATGGATGAAAATGTTTAACTTGCTAAATGTATGTACAAAAGGATTTTACTGTATAATACTTTTGATAGAAGTGTGCGTTACTGGTCAGAGAAGCAGAGGTTGTTTGTGGGAGCAATAAGTATAATTAATCAATAATGGCAGCAACAACATTGTAATAATATACGGCTGTTTACTTTACCTTCATGGCCATAAGCTCTTGCATCAAGACTGCATTTTCCAAATCTAGTCTCTGGTTGTCTCCTCGGGGCTTCACATCATAGCTCAAAGGATCAATATGGATGCTTTCCAGCTCGAGCATAGTGAGTTTAACTGCAGCCCGATCATTCTTTAGCTGCTGGATGTAATCCTTCAACCTCTGCTCGTCCTCTTTCGTAAACTCTGTGTCACAGCTACTGGCTGTAGAACTCGTGGTGCTAAAAAGACAAAGGAAGAAAACAGGAGAGTAAAAAATACTGTTAAGCAACTGTCTACACCAATCATCCAGTGCAGTCAGTTCTTGAATTTCAAGTGTTCCAGGCAAGAAATATGTGCAAACAAAGAACTGACTAGGGTCCAAATGTGGTAGATTTAGATTAGGCATCTCCAAAACGGGGTGATCCATGTATGTAATTGGATGGTACCCAGCAAAAATGGGTCACAACAATGGCCTGCTACACTGCAAAAATGATTTAAGAATAGTGTAAGGAACAGGACGGAGTCCAATGTGATGCTGTGGTCTCCAAATTTACAGAAACTGAGTTTCTGTGGTATGTGCTGGAAAAACAAGTCTGATCCATGGAGGCCTCACTTCATAACTTAGGCTGGATTCACACATCCACGTGCTCAAAATGTAATGTATGGACTGGCCACGGGGCTGCTAACCCCAAATAGGTCACTGTTTAGGACAGCAGATCGCAGCTCCTAAGTGTGATACCATTTAGACAAGATAATTGTTTTAAGCAAAAAGAAAGGTGCTCCCCTAAGATAGTTGTGAAGAGTCAAAACAGATATAAGAGTGAAAATCATAACGGAAATGTAGACTATTGTTAACTAAAGGAATCTGCAAATGTCTCTGGTAACGCTGTAGATAAGGGATTGAAAAAAGTTAAAAAAGGAAAATCCTAGCACTCACATTTCATATAAAGTGACAAATTTTCATAAGGTCTCAATGTGCTTTGAGGTATAAACACCCTCTTCATCTGATTATTGGTCTTTTATCTGAGGAAAAGGTTTGGGGTTTTGTTTGTTTTTAAATCAAAATGCATTATTTAGACCTATTAAAATAGGTTATTTTATATCAACCAAGTACCCAGATTTTGCTGTTAAGTTTTTTTTCATTGTGATTAGAACATTTGGCACACATAGCAAGACATAGTCAATAGCTGAAGAAAACGACATGGCCGCACATTCAAAAACCATCAGGCGATCTAATGCCGCTAGGCAAAAATTTATATAACCGAAAATGAGGTTCTTGGTTTAACATTCTGACCAGAACAACAAATAAATTATTATATATATATATATATCTATCTCTCTCAAAGGCAGATATAATATACTACAGAAAATGTAGTTCCTCCATATTTAAATTTTTTTCCCCAAGTAGCAAAATGGCATAACTGAAGATGTGCCTCTCCTGTGTGCCCTGGTACTCTCAATAGTGATTTGAGAATGCTTGTTTGGGTAAGAGCTATGGCACCCAAACCCATACACTGGTATGCTTCATTCCCCCGACTTCATCTGTTGGTAGGTGGGGGGAGATAGTCATCTAGTGTTCCTAAAATCACTGGGGTCTGTTCGCATTTTGTAAAGGAGCTCCCAAACATGTAATGAAGCGGTTGAGTGATCACGAAAACATCCTGGTTACCTAAGTGGCACCAGAACCTTAGAACTTTTTTAGGTGAAGTGTCTCTATCGTCTCATTATCATGGTGCATATTCAGCAATACTTTTCCCGACTTCTCTACCTCTTCACCAAAAATCCTGCAGTTTCAATAATCACTTAATCCTAGCTATGGACGCTCCGCTCTTTCCCGCTGCTCCTTACCGAGGCGCGCGGTTCCCAAACTTCACACTTTTCAGGGACGCTTATCACATTACCTGGATACATTGTTATCGGTGTTTTGCACCTTTCCTCCACATTACAGCACAGTACAGTTCGCTGGCTAATCCACTATATCTTCCACATGGCGTCTCTAAGCCGCTTAATTCTAATCTATTCCTATTCTTTATAATATCAATAACAATAAAGCCATAATTACTGAAATGAAGGTGCTCTGAATACAAAGCACTAATTTACACCAAAAGGTTACAGTATGAAACCTGGGACAGGCTTTTGTTCGTGCACGTTGACAGAGTTAATTCTGAATTTTGGAAACTGTTCCCTGTCCTAATTATTGAGAATATTCACAGAAAAGCCTCCCCTTGCTCAGATGCCAGCAAAGCCTCCTGACACAAGGCTGGAAAATAAGAAACTTCTGCTCCGCTCCGAGCTAGGCCAATGGCTGCCAATCTGTCAACAATGAGAGCCGAGAAGCATGCGGGGAATAGAATTAACAAAGCCTTGCATCACAGTGGAGAGTATAATTGTGTGCGGTCACATGCAGACCTCTGTATATAACCCCTTCCCTGCTGGATACCTCTGGAGCATATACCAGCAGAATGGGTAAAGTGCCTGGAGGATATCCGCTCTGCCTGCAGTTACCCTGCTCACATACTCATCCACAATGGCCGGCTCCACTACAGATCTCAAGCTTCTAGCTGTGCCTGACTGGTATGGAGCACTACTAAAATATGACGCGGTTACAAATTACTTCAAAATATCCAATAGCATTTGCCAAGGTGAATGGCTGTCTGTGGAGAGACTCTAGAGCAGTGTTTCTGACGATATTCTATTCTGGATTTTCCTATAAAATTAGGTAATTCCTAACAAGCACACACAGATTCTGGCTATTATAGAGCCATTACTGTTTTATGTCTACATTTAGAGGAAACACTACGTACCGTATCTCTGATAAAGACATTAAAAGGACGAAATTCTACATGCAGGGACAAAAAGAACATACATGAAAATAAATAAGATGTGCAGTAAAAAGTATGCACACGCTGATATCATGCCGCTCCTACCGAACCTCCTGCCTGGAGCCGAACTTTCTCTGCTGGTATAGATGTGCATAATCTATCAGCAAAAACATAAGTGCATGCCCTCATTATCTCCCGCCTCAACTACAGCAACCTCCTGCTCTCTGGCCTCCCTTCCAACACTCTTGCACCCCTCCAATCTATCCTAAACTCTGCGGCCCGCTTAATCCACCTCTCCCATCGCTATTCCCCTGCCTCGCCACTCTGCCAATCCCTTCACTGGCTTCCCATCACCCAACAACTCCAGTTCAAAACATTAACCATGACATACAAAGCCATCCACAACCTGTCTCTCCTCCCTACATCTGTGACCTAGTCTCCCGGTACCTACCTACCTGCACGCAACCTCAGATCCTCACAAGATCCCCTTCTCTACTCCTCTCTTATCTCCTCTTCCCACAATCGCGTACAAGATTTCTCCCGTGCATCCTACTCTGGAACGCTCTACCTCAGCATATCAGACTCTCCCCTATC